>NC_091205.1:34852739-34955833 GCF_040958095.1 Procambarus clarkii | reverse complement strand
CTCTATATCATTCTCTTGAGCCTCTGCATAACTCTCTTCAGCCTCTGCATAAATCTCTGGAGCCTCTGCATCCCTCTCTGGAGCCTCAGCATCCCTCTCTTGAGCCTATGCATCTCTCTCTTCAGCCTCTGCATCACTCTCGTAAGCCTCTGCATCACTCTCTTGATCATCTGCATCACTCTCGTAAGCCTATGCATCACTCTCTTGAGCCTCTGCAGAACTCTCTTGAGCCTCTGCATCACTCTCTTTAGCCTCTGCATCCCTCTCTTGAGCCTCTGCATCTTTCTCTTGTGCCTCTGCATCCCTCACTTGAGCCTCTGCATCCCTCTCTTGAGCCTCTTCATCTCTCTCTTGAGCCTCTGCATCCCTCTCTTGAGCCTCTGCATCCGTCTCCTAAGCCTCGGCATCACTCTCTTAAGCCTCTGCATCACTCTCGTAAGCCTCTGAATCACTCTCTTGAGCCTCTGCATCACTCTCTTCAGCCTCTGAATCCCTCGCTTGAGGCCTCTGCATCACTCTCTCGGGCCTCTGCATCATGCTCATACTCCTCTGCATCATGCTCATACTCCTCTGCATCACTCTCTTGAGCCTCTGCATCACTCTCTTGAGCCTCTGCATCACTCTCAAGACCCTCTGCATCACTCTCTTTATCCTATGCATCACTGTCTTGAGCCTCTGCATCACTCTCCTCAGCGTCTGCATCACTCTCTTGAACCTCTGCATCACTCGCTTGAGCCTCTACATCACTCTCTTGAACCTCTGCATCACTCTCTTAAGCCTCTGCATCCCTCTCTTGATCGTCTGCATCACTCCCTTGAGCCTCTGCATCATTCTCCTGAGCCTCTGCATCCCTCTCTTAAGCCTCTACATCATTCTCTTGAGCCTCTGCATAACTCTCTTCAGCCTCTGCATAAATCTCTGGAGCCTCTGCATCCCTCTCTAGAGCCTCAGCATCCCTCTCTTGAGCCTCTACAGCACTCTCTTTAGCCTCTTCATCATTCTCTTGAGCCTCTGCATCCCTCTCCTAACCCTCTGCATCACTCTCTTGAGCCTCTGCATCCCTCTCTTAAGCCTCTGCATCACTCTCTTGAGCCTCTGCATCCCTTTCTTGAACTCCTGCATCCCTCTCATGAGCCTCTGCATCCCTCTCGTGAGCATTTGCATCACTCTCCCAAGCCTATGCATCCCGCTCTTGGGCCTCTGGATCACTCCCACGAGCCTCTGCATCCCTCTCTTGTGCCTCTGCATCCCCTCTCTTGAGCCTTTGCATCCCTCTCTTGAGCCTCTGCATCCCTCTCTTAAGCCTCTGCATCACTCTCTTAAGCCTCTGCATCACTCTCTTGAGCCTCTGCATCATTCTCCTAACCCTCTGCATCACTCTCATGAGCCTCTGCATAACTCTCTTGAGCCTCTGCATCACTCTCATGAGCCTCTGTATCCCTCTCTTGAGCCTCTGCAACACTCTAGTAAGCCTCTGCATCACTCTCTTAAGCCTCTGATTCCCTCTCTTTGTCGTCTGCATCACTCTCATGAGCCTCTGTATCCCTCTCTTGAGCCTCTGCAACACTCTAGTAAGCCTCTGCATCACTCTCTTAAGCCTCTGATTCCCTCTCTTTGTCGTCTGCATCACTCTCTTAAGCCTCTGCATCACTCTCTTCAGCCTCTGCTTCACTCTCTTAAGCCTCTGCATCACTCCCTTGAGCCTCTGCATCATTCTCTTGAGCCTCTGCATCCCTCTCTTAAGCCTCTACATCATTCTCTTGAGCCTCTGCATAACTCTCTTGAGCTTCTGAGTCACTCTCTTAAGCCTCTGCATCAATCTCTTGAGCCTCTACATCACTTTCTTCAGCCTCTGCATAACTCTCTGGAGCCTCTGCATCCCTCTCTGGAGCCTCAGCATCCCTCTCTTGAGCCTCTACAGCACTCCCTTTAGCCTCTTCATCATTCTCTTGAGCCTCTGCATCCCTCACTTGAGCCTTTGCATCACTATCTTAAGCCTATGCATCCCTCTCTTGAGCCTTTGCATCACTCTCAAGAGCCTCTGCATTCCTCTCATGTGCCTCTGCATCCCCTCACTTGAGCCTCTGCTTCCCTCTCTTGAGCCTCTGCATCACTCTCTTGAGCCTCTGCATCCCTCTCTTGAGCCTCTGCATCCCTCTCTTAAGCCTCTGCATCACTCTCTTAAGTCTCTGCATCCTTCTCTTGAGCCTCTGCATCACTCTCTTGAGCCTCTGCATTACTCTCTTGAGCATCTACATCCTTCTCTTGAGCCTCTGCATCCCTCTCTTAAGCATCTGCATCACTCTCTTGAGCCTATGCATCACTCTCTTGGCCCTCTGCATCCCTCTCCTATGTCTACGCAACACTCTCTTCAGCCTCTGCATCACTCTCTTAAGCCTCTGCATCCCTCTCTTGATCATCTGCATGACTCTCGTAAGCCTATGCACCACTCTCTTGAGCCTCTGCAGAACTCTCTTGAGCTTTTGCTTCACTCTCTTTAGCCTCTGCATCCCTCTATTGAGCCTCTGCATCTTTCTCATGTGCCTCTGCATCCCTCACTTGAGCCTCTGCATCCCTCTCTTGAGCCTCTGCATCCCTCTCTTAAGCCTCTGCATCACTCACTTGAGCCTCTGCATCCCTCTCTTGAACTCCTGCATCCCTCTCATGAGCCTCTGCATCCCTCTCGTGAGCATTTGCATCACTCTCCCAAGCCTATGCATCCCGCTCTTGAGCCTCTGGATCACTCCCACGAGCCTCTGCATCCCTCTCTTGTGCCTCTGCATCCCCTCTCTTGAGCCTTTGCATCCCTCTCTTGAGCCTCTGCATCCCTCTCTTAAACCTCTGCATCACTCTCTTAAGCCTCTGCATCACTCTCTTGAGCCTCTGCATCATTCTCCTAACCCTCTGCATCACTCTCATGAGCCTCTGCATAACTCTCTTGAGCCTCTGCATCACTCTCATGAGCCTCTGTTTCCCTCTCTTGAGCCTCTGCAACACTCTAGTAAGCCTCTGCATCACTCTCTTAAGCCTCTGATTCCCTCTCTTTGTCGTCTGCATCACTCTCATGAGCCTCTGTATCCCTCTCTTGAGCCTCTGCAACACTCTAGTAAGCCTCTGCATCACTCTCTTAAGCCTCTGATTCCCTCTCTTTGTCGTCTGCATCACTCTCTTAAGCCTCTGCATCACTCTCTTCAGCCTCTGCTTCACTCTCTTAAGCCTCTGTATCACTCCCTTGAGCCTCTGCATCATTCTCTTGAGCCTCTGCATCCCTCTCTTAAGCCTCTACATCATTCTCCTGAGCCTCTGCATAACTCTCTTGAGCTTCTGAGTCACTCTCTTAAGCCTCTGCATCAATCTCTTGAGCCTCTACATCACTTTCTTCAGCCTCTGCATAACTCTCTGGAGCTTCTGCATCCCTCTCTGGAGCCTCAGCATCCCTCTCTTTAGCCTCTACAGCACTCCCTTTAGCCTCTTCATCATTCTCTTGAGCCTCTGCATCTCTCTCATGAGCCTTTGCATCACTCTCCCAAGCCTATGCATCCCTCTCTTGAGCCTCTGCATCTCAATCTTAAGCCTCTGCATCACTCTCTTAAGCCTCTGCATCACTCTCTTGAGCCTCTGCATCCCTCTCTTAAGCCTCTACATCATTCTCTTGAACCTCTGCATAACTCTCTTGAGCTTCTGAGTCACTCTCTTGATCATTTGCGTCACTCTCTTGAGCCACTGCATCATTCTCTTGAGCCTCGAAATATTGGTAAAAAATCGAAATATTGGTAAAAACGAATATATATACGTAAAAACACACTACATGAATAACGTAAAAAAAGTCACTATATTATCATATTTGAGGATTTTGACTTCAAATCATTGAGCGATGTTTCGTATTATTTAGATCCAAGAAAAGATATATGATATATGATATCTTACTCAGTATTTTCACGACAAACAAATAGTTGATTGAAAATGAAGGTGTTTAAGGTCTCAAATACAAATGGTAAAAGTCAATGTGTTTTCATTAGAATTAACTAAAATGTTACTGATTTTCCGTTTATATTACCGAAAAAAGATGTACACGTACAACCGCTCTAATCCGGCTGAAACGTCGATATATGCAATAAAAACAGAACTTCTCCCCTTTCCAATATCTTACTCAGTATTTTCACGAGAAACAAATAGTTGATTGAAAATGAAGTGTTTAAGGTTAATTTCGAATCAATTATGTGTATGCATCATTTTTATCGTATATTTAATGAATTAATAGCAATAAACTGAAAATTCACAAAAACGTGGAAAAACAGCAAAATGTTGCCTAATTCGATGATATTTTGTTTATATCACATAAAGGAAAAGGGGATGATAAACGTCAAAATATTGCTGAATTCGATGATTTTTAGTACGAAACAAAATGCAAGAAAACTTGCTAAAAATGCAATATTATTCGAAAATCTGAGATTTGAAGGCCAATTCACATACCGTGATACTACATGAAATAGTATTGAAATATTGGTAAAAATGAATATATTTACGTAATATCAAACTACATGAAAAACGTGAAAAAGTCACTATTATACCAAATTTGAGGATTTTAACTTCGAATCATAGAGCGAGGTTTCGTATTATATAGATCCAAGAAAAGACATATGACAATGTTGTTTCCAATACAAATGATAAAAATCAATGTGTTTTCATTAGAATTAACTAAAATGTTCCTGATTTTCCGTTTATATTACCGATGGAAGATGTACACGTAAAACCGTTCTAATCCGGCTGAAACGTCGATATATGCAATAAAAACAGAACTTCTCCCCTTTTCAATATCTTACTCTGTATTTTAACGAGAAATAAATAGATGATTGAAAATGAAGTATTTAAGGTTATTTTCTGATCAATTATGTGTTTGCATAATTTTTATCGTATATTTATGAATTAATAACAATAAACTGAAAATTCACAAAAACGTGGAAAAACGGCAAAATATTGCCTAATTCCATGATATTTTGTTTAAATCACATAAAGGAAAAGTGGATTCTAAAGGTCAAATTATTGCTAAATTCGATGATTTTTAGTACAAAACAAAATGCAAGAAAACTTGCTTAAAAATGCAAAATTTGTGAAATTCTGAGATTTGAAACCCAAATCACATATCGTGAGAAAACATGAAGTAGTATCGAAATATTGGTAAAAACGAATATATATACGTAAAAACACACTACATGAATAACGTAAAAAAAAATCACTATATTATCATATTTGAGGATTTTGACTTCAAATCATTGAGCGATGTTTCGTATTATTTAGATCCAAGAAAAGATATATGATATATGATATCTTACTCAGTATTTTCAAGAGAAACAAATAGTTGATTGAAAATGAAGGTGTTTAAGGTCTCTAATACAAATGATAAAAATCAATGTGTTTTCATTAGAATTAACTAAAATGTTACTGATTTTCCGTTTATATTACCGAAAAAAGATGTACACGTAAAACCGCTCTAATCCGGCTGAAACGTCGATATATGCAATAAAAACAGAACTTCTCTCCTTTTCAATATCTTACTCAGGATTTTAACGAGAAACAAATAGTTGACTGAAAATGAAGTATTGAAGGATATTATCTAATCAATTATGTGTTTGCATCATTTTTATCGTATATTTAATGAATTAATAACAATAAACTGAATATTCACAAAAACGTGGAAAAACAGCAAAATATTGCAAAATTCGATGATATTTTGTTTATATCACATAAATGAAAAGGGGATGATAAACGTCAAAATATTGCTGAATTCGATGGTTTTTAGTACGAAACAAAATGCAAGAAAACTTGCTTAAAATGCAATATTATGCGAAAATCTGAGATTTGAAGGCCAAATCACATATCGTGATACTACATGAAATAGTATCGAAATATTGGTAAAAATGAATATATTTACATAATATCAAACTACATGAAAAACGTGAAAAAGTCATTATTATGCCAAATTTGAGGATTTTAACTTCGAATCATAAAGCGAGGTTTCGTATTTTTTACACCCTAGAAAAGACGTATAAAGATGTTGCTTCCAATACAAATGATAAAAATCAATGTGTTCGCATTAAAATTAACTAAAATGTTCCTGATTTTCGGTTTATATTACCGATGGAAGATGTACACGTAAAACCGTTCTAATCCGGCTGAAACGTCGATATATTCAATAAAAACTGAACTTCTCCCCTTTTCAATATCTTACTCAGTATTTTAACGAGAAACAAATAGATGATTGAAAATTAGGTATTTAAGGTTATTTTATGATCAATTATGTGTTTCCATAATTTTTATCGTATATTTCATGAATTAATACCAATAAACTGAAAATTCACAAAAACGTGGAAAAACGGCAAAATATTGCCTAATTCGATGATATTTTGTTTAAATCACATAAAGGAAAAGGGGATGATAAAGGTCAAAATATTGCTAAATTCGATGATTTTTAGTACAAAACAAAATGTAAGAAAACTTGCTTAAAAATGCAAAATTTGCGAAATTCTGAGATTTGAAACCCAAATCACATATCGTGAGAAAACATGAAGTAGTATCGAAATATTGGTAAAAACGAATATATATACGTAAAATCACACTACATGAATAACGTGAAAAAAGTCACTATATTATCATATTTGAGGATTTTGACTTCAAATCATTGAGCGATGTTTCGTATTATTTAGATCCAAGAAAAGATATATGATATATGATATCTTACTCAGTATTTTCACGAGAAACAAATAGTTGATGGAAAATGAAGGTGTTTAAGGTCTCAAATACAAATGATAAAAATCAATGTGTTTTCATTAGAATTAACTAAAATGTTGCTGATTTTCCGTTTATATTACCGAAGGAAGATGTACACGTAAAACCGCTCTAATCCGGCTGAAACGTCGATATATGCAATAAAAACAGAACTTCTCCCCTTTCCAATATCTTACTCAGTATTTTCACGAGAAACAAATAGTTGATTGAAAATGAAGTGTTTAAGGTTAATTTCGAATCAATTATGTGCATGCATCATTTTTATCGTATATTTAATGAATTAATAACAATAAACTGAATATTCACAAAAACGTGGAAAAACAGCAAAATATTGCCTAATTCGATGATATTTTGTTTATATCACATAAAGGAAAAGGGGATGATAAAAGTCAAAATATTGCTGAATTCGATGATTTTTAGTACGAAACAAAATGCAAGAAAACTTGCTTAAAATGCAATATTATGCGAAAATCTGATATTTGAAGGCCAAATCACATACCGTGATACTACATGAAATAGTATCGAAATATTGATAAAAATGAATATATTTACGTAATATCAAACTACATGAAAAACGTGAAAAAGTCATTATAATGCCAAATTTGAGGATTTTAACTTCGAATCATAAAGCGACGTTTCGTTATTTTTTAGACCCTAAAAAAACCGTATAAAGATGTTGCTTCCAATACAAATGATCAAAATCAATGTGTTTTCATTAAAATTAACTAAAATGTTCCTGATTTTCGGTTTATATTACCGATGGAAGATGTGCACGTAAAACCGTTCTAATCCGGCTGAAACGTCGATGTATGCAATAAAAACAGAACTTCTCCCCTTTCCAATATCTTACTCAGTATTTTCACGAGAAACAAATAGTTGATTGAAAATGAAGTGTTTAAGGTTAATTTCGAATCAATTATGTGCATGCATCATTTTTATCGTATATTTAATGAATTAATAACAATAAACTGAATATTCACAAAAACGTGGAAAAACAGCAAAATATTGCCTAATTCGATGATATTTTGTTTATATCACATAAAGGAAAAGGGGATGATAAAAGTCAAAATATTGCTGAATTCGATGATTTTTAGTACGAAACAAAATGCAAGAAAACTTGCTTAAAATGCAATATTATGCGAAAATCTGATATTTGAAGGCCAAATCACATACCGTGATACTACATGAAATAGTATCGAAATATTGATAAAAATGAATATATTTACGTAATATCAAACTACATGAAAAACGTGAAAAAGTCATTATTATGCCAAATTTGAGGATTTTAACTTCGAATCATAAAGCGACGTTTCGTTATTTTTTAGACCCTAAAAAAACCGTATAAAGATGTTGCTTCCAATACAAATGATAAAAATCAATGTGTTTTCATTAAAATTAACTAAAATGTTCCTGATTTTCGGTTTATATTACCGATGGAAGATGTGCACGTAAAACCGTTCTAATCCGGCTGAAACGTCGATGTATGCAATAAAAACAGAACTTCTCCCCTTTCCAATATCTTACTCAGTATTTTCACGAGAAACAAATAGTTGATTGAAAATGAAGTGTTTAAGGTTAATTTCGAATCAATTATGTGCATGCATCATTTTTATCGTATATTTAATGAATTAATAACAATAAACTGAATATTCACAAAAACGTGGAAAAACAGCAAAATATTGCCTAATTCGATGATATTTTGTTTATATCACATAAAGGAAAAGGGGATGATAAAAGTCAAAATATTGCTGAATTCGATGATTTTTAGTACGAAACAAAATGCAAGAAAACTTGCTTAAAATGCAATATTATGCGAAAATCTGATATTTGAAGGCCAAATCACATACCGTGATACTACATGAAATAGTATCGAAATATTGATAAAAATGAATATATTTACGTAATATCAAACTACATGAAAAACGTGAAAAAGTCATTATTATGCCAAATTTGAGGATTTTAACTTCGAATCATAAAGCGACGTTTCGTTATTTTTTAGACCCTAAAAAAACCGTATAAAGATGTTGCTTCCAATACAAATGATAAAAATCAATGTGTTTTCATTAAAATTAACTAAAATGTTCCTGATCTTCGGTTTATATTACCGATGGAAGATGTGCACGTAAAACCGTTCTAATCCGGCTGAAACGTCGATATATGCAATAAAAACAGAACTTCTCCCCTTTTCAATATCTTACTCTGTATTTAACGAGAAACAAATAGATGATTGAAAATGAAGTATTTAAGGTTATTTTCTGATCAATTATGTGTTTGCATAATTGTTATCGTATATTTATGAATTAATAACAATAAGCTGAAAATTCACAAAAACGTGGAAAAACGGCAAAATATTGCCTAATTCCATGATATTTTGTTTAAATCACATAAAGGAAAAGTGGATTCTAAAGGTCAAAATATTGCTAAATTCGATGATTTTTAGTACAAAACAAAATGCAAGAAAACTTGCTTAAAAATGCAAGATTTGTGAAATTCTGAGATTTGAAGGCCAAATCACATATCGTGAGAAAACATGAAGTAGTATCGAAATATTGGTAAGAACGAATATATATACGTAAAATCACACTACATGAATAACGTGAAAAAGTCACTATATTACCATATTTGAGGATTTTAACTAGCGAAGTTTCGTATTATTTAGATCCAAGAAAAGACATATGACAATATTGTTTCCAATACAAATGATAAAAATCAATGTGTTTCATTAGAATTAGCTAAAATGTTCCTGATTTTCCGTTTATATTACCGATGGAAGATGTACACGTAAAACCGCTCTATTCCGGCTGAAACGTCGATATATGCAATAAAACCGAACTTCTCTCCTTTTCAATATCTTACTTAGGATTTTAACGAGAAACAAATAGTTGACTGAAAATGAAGTATTGAAGGATATTATCTAATCAATTATGTGTTTGCATCATTTTTATCGTATATTTAATGAATTAATAACAATAAACTGAATATTCACAAAAACGTGGAAAAACAGCAAAATATTGCAAAATTCGATGATATTTTGTTTATATCACATAAATGAAAAGGGGAAAATAAACGTCAAAATATTGCTGAATTCGATGATTTTTAGTACGAAACAAAATGCAAGAAAACTTGCTTAAAATGCAATATTATGCGAAAATCTGAGATTTGAAGGCCAAATCACATATCGTGATACTACATGAAATAGTATCGAAATATTGGTAAAAATGAATATATTTACATAATATCAAACTACATGAAAAACGTGAAAAAGTCATTATTATGCCAAATTTGAGGATTTTAACTTCGAATCATAAAGCGAGGTTTCGTATTTTTTACACCCTAGAAAAGACGTATAAAGATGTTGCTTCCAATACAAATGATAAAAATCAATGTGTTCTCATTAAAATTAACTAAAATGTTCCTGATTTTCGGTTTATATTACCGATGGAAGATGTACACGTAAAACCGTTCTAATCCGGCTGAAACGTCGATATATTCAATAAAAACAGAATTTCTCCCCTTTTCAATATCTTACTCAGTATTTTAACGAGAAACAAATAGATGATTGAAAATTAAGTATTTAAGGTTATTTTCTGATCAATTATGTGTTTCCATAATTTTTATCGTATATTTCATGAATTAATACCAATAAACTGAAAATTCACAAAAACGTGGAAAAACGGCAAAATATTGCCTAATTCGATGATATTTTGTTTAAATCACATAAAGGAAAAGGGGATGATAAAGTTCAAAATATTGCTAAATTCGATGATTTTTAGTACAAAACAAAATGTAAGAAAACTTGCTTAAAAATGCAAAATTTGCGAAATTCTGAGATTTGAAGGCCAAATCACATATAGTGATACTACATGAAATAGTATCGAAATATTGGTAAAAACGAATATATTTACGAAATATCAAACTACATGAAAAACGTGAAAAAGTTACTATTATACCAAATTTGAGGATTTTAACTTCGAATCATAAAGCAAGGTTTCGTATTATTTAGATCCAAGAAAAGACATTTGACATTATTGTTTCCAATACAAATGATAAAAATCAATGTGTTTCATTAGAATTAACTAAAATACTCATGATTTTACGTTTATATTACCGATGGAAGATGTACACGTAAAACCGCTCTATTCCGGCTAAAATGTCGATATATACAATAAAAACCGAACTTCTCTCCTTTTCAATATCTTACTCAGGATTTTAACGAGAAACAAATAGTTGATTTAAAATGAAGTATTTAAGGATATTATCTAATCAATTATGTGTTTGCATCATTTTTATCGTATATTTAATGAATTAATAACAATAAACTGAATATTCACAAAAACGTGGAAAAACAGCAAAATATTGCCTAATTCGATGATATTTTGTTTATATGACATAAAGGAAAAGGGGATGATAAACGTCAAAATATTGCTGAACTCGATGATTTTTAGTTCAAAACAAAATGCAAGAAATCTTGCTTAAAATGCAATATTATGCGAAAATCTGAGATATGAAGGCCAAATCACATATCGTGATACTACATGAAGTAGTATCGAAATATTGGTAAAAATGAATATATTTACGTAATATCAAACTACATGAAAAACGTGAAAAAATCCCGTATAGAGGTATAAGACCGTTATGCCAAATTTGAGGATTTTAACTTCGAATCATAAAGCGACGTTTCGTTATTTTTTAGACCCTAAAAAAAGACGTATAAAGATGTTGCTTCCAATACAAATGATAAAAATCAATGTGTTTTTATTAGAATTAACTAAAATGTTCCTGATTTTCCGTTTATATTACCGATGGAAGATGTACACGTAAAACCGTTCTAATCCGGCTGAAACGTCGATATATGCAATAAAAACAGAACTTCTCCCCTTTTCAATATCTTACTCTGTATTTTACCGAGAAACAAATAGATGATTGAAAATGAAGTATTTAAGGTTATTTTCTGATCAATTATGTGTTTGCATAATTTTTATCCTATATTTATGAATTAATAACAATAAACTGAAAATTCACAAAAACGTGGAAAAACGGCAAAATATTGCCTAATTCGATGATATTTTGTTTAAATCACATAAAGGAAAAGGGGATGATAAAGGTCAAAATATTGCTAAATTCGATGATTTTTAGTACAAAACAAAATGTTAGAAAACTTGCTTAAAAATGCAAAATTTGCGAAATTCTGATATTTGAAGGCAAAATCACATATAGTGATACTACATGAAATAGTATCGAAATATTTGTAAAAACGAATATATTTACGAAATAACAAACTACATGAAAAACGTGAAAAAGTCACTATTATACCAAATTTGAGGATTTTAACTTCGAATCATAAAGCAAGGTTTCGTAATATTTAGATCCAAGAAAAGACATTTGACAATATTGTTTCCAATACAAATGATAAAAATCAATGTGTTTCATTAGAATTAACTAAAATACTCATGATTTTACGTTTATATTACCGATGGAAGATGTACACGTAAAACCGCTCTATTCCGGCTAAAAATGTCGATATATGCAATAAAAACCGAACTTCTCTCCTTTTCAATATCTTACTCAGGATTTTAACGAGAAACAAATAGTTGATTTAAAATGAAGTATTTAAGGATATTATCTAATCAATTATGTGTTTGCATCATTTTTATCGTATATTTAATGAATTAATAACAATAAACTGAATATTCACAAAAACGTGGAAAAACAGCAAAATATTGCCTAATTCGATGATATTTTGTTTATATCACATAAAGGAAAAGGGGATGATAAACGTCAAAATATTGCTGAACTCGATGATTTTTAGTTCAAAACAAAATGCAAGAAATCTTGCTTAAAATGCAATATTATGCGAAAATCTGAGATATGAAGGCCAAATCACATATCGTGATACTACATGAAGTAGTATCGAAATATTGGTAAAAATGAATATATTTACGTAATATCAAACTACATGAAAAACGTAAAAAAATCCCGTATACAGGTATAAGACCGTTATGCCAAATTTGAGGATTTTAACTTCGAATCATAAAGCGACGTTTCGTTATTTTTTAGACCCTAAAAAAAGACGTATAAAGATGTTGCTTCCAATACAAATGATAAAAATCAATGTGTTTTTATTAGAATTAACTAAAATGTTCCTGATTTTCCGTTTATATTACCGATGGAAGATGTACACGTAAAACCGTTCTAATCCGGCTGAAACGTCGATATATGCAATAAAAACAGAACTTTTCCCCTTTTCAATATCTTACTCTGTATTTTAACGAGAAACAAATAGATGATTGAAAATGAAGTATTTAAGGTTATTTTCTGATCAATTATGTGTTTGCATAATTTTTATCGTATATATATGAATTAATAACAATAAACTGAAAATTCACAAAAACGTGGAAAAACGGCAAAATATTGCCTAATTCCATGATATTTTGTTTAAATCACATAAAGGAAAAGTGGATTTTAAAGGTCAAAATATTGCTAAATTCGATGATTTTTAGTTCAAAACAAAATGCAAAAAAACTTGCTTAAAATTAAAAATTTGTGAAATTCTGAGATTTGAAACCCAAATCACATATCGTGAGAAAACATGAAGTAGTATCGAAATATTGGTAAAAACGAATGTATATACGTAAAAACACACTACATGAATAACGTGAAAAAAGTCACTATATTATCATATTTGAGGATTTTGACTTCAAATCATTGAGCGATGTTTCGTATTATTTAGATCCAAAAGAGATATATGATATCTTACTCAGTATTTTCATGAGAAACAAATAGTTGATTGAAAATGAAGGTGTTTAAGGTCTCAAATACAAATGATAAAAATCAATGTGTTTTCATTAGAATTACCTAAAATGATCCTGATTTTCCGTTTATATTACCGAAGGAAGATGTACACGTAAAACCGCTCTAATCCGGCTGAAACGTCGATATATGCAATAAAAACAGAACTTCTCCCCTTTCCAATATCTTACTCAGTATTTTCACGAGAAACAAATAGTTAATTGAAAATGAAGTGTTTAAGGTTAATTTCGAATCAATTATGTGTTTGCATCATTTTTATCGTATATTTAATGAATTAAAAGCAATAAACTGAAAATTCACAAAAACGTGGAAAAACAGCAAAATGTTGCCTAATTCGATGATATTTTGTTTATATCACATAAAGGAAAAGGGGATGATAAACGTCAAAATATTGCTGAATTCGATGATTTTTAGTACGAAACAAAATGCAAGAAAACTTGCTAAAAATGCAATATTATTCGAAAATCTGAGATTTGAAGGCCAAATCACATACCGTGATACTACATGAAATAGTATTGAAATATTGGTAAAAATGAATATATTTACGTAATATCAAACTACATGAAAAACGTGAAAAAGTCACTATTATACCAAATATGAGGATTTTAACTTCGAATCATAGAGCGAGGTTTCGTATTATTTAGATCCAAGAAAAGACATATGACAATGTTGTTTCCAATACAAATGATAAAAATCAATGTGTTTTCATTAGAATTAACTAAAATGTTCCTGATTTTCCGTTTATATTACCGATGGAAGATGTACACGTAAAACCGTTCTAATCCGGCTGAAACATCGATATATGCAATAAAAACAGAACTTCTCCCCTTTTCAATATCTTACTTAGTATTTTACGAGAAACAAATAGATGATTGAAAATGAAGTATTTAAGGTTATTTTCTGATCAATTATGTGTTTGCATAATTTTTATCGTATATTTCATGAATTAATACCAATAAACTGAAAATTCACAAAAACGTGGAAAAACGGCAAAATATTGCCTAATTCGATGATATTTTGTTTAAATCACATAAACGAAAAGGGGATGATAAAGTTCAAAATATTGCTAAATTCGATGATTTTTAGTACAAAACAAAATGTAAGAAAACTTGCTTAAAAATGCAAAATTTGCGAAATTCTGAGATATGAAGGCCAAATCACATATCGTGATACTACATGAAATAGCATCGAAATATTGGTAAAAATGAATATATTTACGTAATATCAAAGTCCATGAAAAACGTGAAAAAGTCACTATTATACCAAATTTGAGGATTTTAACTTTGAATCATAAAGCGAGGTTTCGAATTATTTAGATCCAAGAAAAGACATTTGACAATGTTTTTTTCCAACACAAATGATAAAAATCAATGTGTTTCATTAGAATTAACTAAAATGTTCCTGATTTTCCGTTTATATTACCGATGGAAGACGTACACGTAAAACCGCTCTATTCCGGCTGAAACGTCGATATATGCAATAAAAACCGTACTTCTCTCCTTTTCAATATCTTACTCAGGATTTTAACGAGAAACAAAAAGGTGATTGAAAATGAAGTATTTAAGGACATTATCTAATCAATTACGTGTTTGCATCATTTTTATCGTATATTTATTAAATTAATACCAATAAACTGAAAATTCACAAACCGTGGAAAAAGAGCAAAATATTGCCTAATTCGATGATATTATATTTATATCACATAAAGGGAAAGGGGATGATAAACGTCAAAATATTGCTGAATTCGATGATTTTTAGTACGAAACAAAATGCAAGAAAACTTGCTTAAAATGCAATATTATGCGAAAATCTGAGATTTGAAGGCCAAATCACATATCGTGATACTACATGAAATAGTATCGAAATATTGGTAAAAATGAATATATTTATATCAAACTACATAAAAAACGTGAAAAAGTCATTATTATGCCAAATTTGAGGATTTTAACTTCGAATCATAGAGCGAGGTTTCGTATTTTTTAGACCCTAGAAAAGACGTATAAAGATGTTGCTTCCAATACAAATGATAAAAATCAATGTGTTTTCATTAAAATTAACTAAAATGTTCTTGATTTTCGGTTGGAAGATTACCGATGGAAGATGTACACGTAAAACCGTTCTAATCCGGCTGAAACGTTGATATATGCAATAAAAACAGAACTTCTCCCCTTTTCAATATCTTACTCAATATTTTAACGAGAAACAAATAGATGATTGAAAATTAAGTATTTAAGGTTATTTTCTGATCAATTATGTGTTTGCATAATTTTTATCGTATATTTCATGAATTAATACCAATAAACTGAAAATTCACAAAAACGTAGAAAAACGGCAAAATATTGCCTAATTCGATGATATTTTGTTTAAATCACATAAAGGAAAAGGGGATGATACAGGTCAAAATATTGCTAAATTCGATGATTTTTAGTACAAAACAAAATGTAAGAAAACTTGCTTAAAAATGCAAAATTTGCGAAATTCTGAGATTTGAAGGCCAAATCACATATAGTGATACTACATGAAATAGTATCGAAATATTGGTAAAAACGAATATATTTACGAAATATCATACTACATGAAAAACGTGAAAAAGTCACTATTATACCAAATTTGAGGATTTTAACTTCGAATCATAAAGCAAGGTTTCGTATTATTTAGATCCAAGAAAAGACATTTGACAATATTGTTTCCAATACAAATGATAAAAATCAATGTGTTTCATTAGAATTAACTAAAATACTCATGTTTTTACGTTTATATTACCAATGGAAGATGTGCACGTAAAACCGCTCTATTCCGGCTAAAATGTCGATATATACAATAAAAACCGAACTTCTCTCCTTTTCAATATCTTACTCAGGATTTTAACGAGAAACAAATAGTTGATTTAAAATGAAGTATTTAAGGATATTATCTAATCAATTATGTGTTTGCATCATTTGTATCGTATATTTAATGAATTAATAACAATAAACTGAATATTCACAAAAACGTGGAAAAACAGCAAAATATTGCCTAATTCGATGATATTTTGTTTATATCACATAAAGGAAAAGGGGATGATAAACGTCAAAATATTGTTGAACTCGATGATTTTTAGTTCAAAACAAAATGCAAGAAATCTTGCTTAAAATGCAATATTATGCGAAAATCTGAGATATGAAGGCCAAATCACATTTCGTGATACTACATGAAGTAGTATCGAAATATTGGTAAAAATGAATATATTTACGTAATATCAAACTACATGAAAAACGTGAAAAAATCCCGTACACAGGTATAAGATCGTTATGCCAAATTTGAGGATTTTAACTTCGAATCATAAAGCGACGTTTCGTTATTTTTTAGACCCTAAAAAAAGACGTATAAAGATGTTGCTTCCAATACAAATGATAAAAATCAATGTGTTTTCATTAAAATTAACTAAAATGTTCCTGATTTTCGGTTTATATTACCGATGGAAGATGCACACGTAAAACCGCTCTAATCCAGCTGAAACGTCGATATATGCAATAAAAACAGAACTTCTCCTCTTTTCAATATCTTACTCAGTATTTTTAACGAGAAACAAATAGTTGATTGAAAATGAAGTATTTAAGGTTAATTTTCTAATCAATTTTGTGTTTGCATCATTTTTATCGTATATTTAATGAATTAATAACAATAAACTGAATATTCACAAAAACGTGGAAAAACAGCAAAATATTGCCTAATTCGATGATATTTTGTTTATATCACATAAAGGAAAAGGGGATGATTAACGTCAAAATATTGCTGAATTCGATGATTTTTAGTACGAAACAAAATGCAAGAAAACTTGCTTAAAATGCAATATTATGCGAAAATCTGATATTTGAAGGCCAAATCACATACCGTGATACTACATGAAATAGTATCGAAATATTGATAAAAATGAATATATTTACGTAATATCAAACTACATGAAAAACGTGAAAAAGTCATTATTATGCCAAATTTGAGGATTTTAACTTCGAATCATAAAGCGACGTTTCGTTATTTTTTAGACCCTAAAAAAAAACCGTATAAAGATGTTGCTTCCAATACAAATGATATAAATCAATGTGTTTTCATTAAAATTAACTAAAATGTTCCTGATTTTCGGTTTATATTACCGATGGAAGATGTGCACGTAAAACCGTTCTAATCCGTCTGAAACGTCGATATATGCAAAAAAACAGAACTTCTCCCCTTTTCAATATCTTACTCAGTATTTTAACGAGAAACAAATAGATGATTGAAAACGAAGTATTTAAGGTTATTTTCTGATCAATTATGTGTTTGCATAATTTTTATCGTATATTTCATGAATTAATAACAATAAACTGAAAAATTCACAAAAACGTGGAAAAAACGGCAAAATATTGCCTAATTCGATGATATTTTCATTAAATCACATAAAGAAAAAGGGGATGATAAAGGTCAAAATATAGCTAAATTCGATGATTTTAAGTACAAAACAAAATGTAAGAAAACTTGCTTAAAAATGCAAAATTTGCGAAATTCTGAGATTTGAAGGCCAAATCACATATCGTGATACTACATGAAATAGTATCGAAATATTGGTAAAAACGAATATATTTACGTAATATCAAACTTCATGAAAAACGTGAAAAAGTCACTATTATACCAAATTTGAGGATTTTAACATCGAATCATAAAGCGAGGTTTCGTATTATTTAGATCCAAGAAAAGACATTTGACAATATTGTTTCCAAAATAAATGATAAAAATGAATGTGTTTCATTAGAATTAACTAAAATGTTCCTGATTTTCCGTTTATATTACTAATGGAAGATGTACACGTAAAACCGCTCTATTCCGGCTGAAACGTCGATATATGCAATAAAACCGAACTTCTCTCCTTTTCAATATCTTACTCTGGATTTTAACGAGAAACAAATAGTTGACTGAAAATGAAGTATTGAAGGATATTATCTAATCAATTATGTGTTTGCATCATTTTTATCGTATATTTAATGAATTAATAACAATAAACTGAATATTCACAAAAACGTGGAAAAACAGCAAAATATTGCAAAATTCGATGATATTTTGTTTATATCACATAAATGAAAAGGGGATGATAAACGTCAAAATATTGCTGAATTCGATGATTTTTAGTACGAAACAAAATGCAAGAAAACTTGCTTAAAATGCAATATTATGCGAAAATCTGAGATTTGAAGGCCAAATCACATATCGTGATACTACATGAAATAGTATCGAAATATTGGTAAAAATGAATATATTTACATAATATCAAACTACATGAAAAACGTGAAAAAGTCATTATTATGCCAAATTTGAGGATTTTAACTTCGAATCATAAAGCGAGGTTTCGTATTTTTTACACCCTAGAAAAGACGTATAAAGATGTTGCTTCCAATACAAATGATAAAAATCAATGTGTTCGCATTAAAATTAACTAAAATGTTCCTGATTTTCGGTTTATATTACCGATGGAAGATATACACGTAAAACCGTTCTAATCCGGCTGAAACGTCGATATATTCAATAAAAACAGAACTTCTCCCCTTTTCAATATCTTACTCAGTATTTTAACGAGAAACAAATAGATGATTGAAAATTAAGTATTTAAGGTTATTTTCTGATCAATTATGTGTTTGCATAATTTTTATCGTATATTTCATGAATTAATACCAATAAACTGAAAATTCACAAAAACGTGGAAAAACGGCAAAATATTGCCTAATTCGATGATATTTTGTTTAAATCACATAAACGAAAAGGGGATGATAAAGTTCAAAATATTGCTAAATTCGATGATTTTTAGTACAAAACAAAATGTAAGAAAACTTGCTTAAAAATGCAAAATTAGCGAAATTCTGAGATTTGAAGGCCAAATCACATATCGTGATACTACATGAAATAGTATCGAAATATTGGTAAAAACGAATATATTTACGAAATATCAAACTACATGAAAAACGTGATAAAGTCATTATTATACCAAATTTGAGGATTTTAACTTCGAATCATAAAGCGAGGTTTCGTATTATTTAGATCCAAGAAAAGACATTTGGCAATATTGTTTCCAATACAAATGATAAAAATCAATGTGTTTCATTAGAATTAACTAAAATGTTCCTGATATTCCGTTTATATTACCGAGGGAAGATGTACACGTAAAACCGTTCTATTCCGGCTGAAACATCGATATATGCAATAAAAAACCAACTTCTCTCCTTTTCAATATCTTACTCAGGATTTTAACGAGAAACAAATAGTTGATTGAAAATGAAGTATTTAAGGAATATTATCTAATCAATTATGTGTTTGCATCATTTTTATCGTAATATTTCATGAATTAATAACAATAAACTCAATATTCACAAAAACGTGCAAAAACAGCAAAATATTGCATAATTCGATGATATTTTGTTTATATCACATAAAGGAAAAGGGGATGATAAACGTCAAAATATTGCTGAATTCGATGATTTTTAGTACAAAACAAAATGCTAGAAAACTTGCTTAAAATGCAATATTAATCGAAAATCTGAGATTTGAAGGCCAAATCACATACCGTGATACTACATGAAATAGTATCGAAATATTTGTAAAAATGAATATATTTACGTAATATCAAAGTCCATGAAAAACGTGAAAAAGTCACTATTATACCAAATTTGAGGATTTTAACTTTGAATCATAAAGCGTAGGTTTCGAATTATTTAGATCCAAGAAAAGACATTTGACAATGTTTTTTTCCAACACAAATGATAAAAATCAATGTGTTTCATTAGAATTAACTAAAATGTTCCTGATTTTCCGTTTATATTACCGATGGAAGACTGTACACGTAAAACCGCTCTATTCCGGCTGAAACGTCGATATATGCAATAAAAACCGTACTTCTCTCCTTTTCAATATCTTACTCAGGATTTTAACGAGAAACAAAAAGGTGATTGAAAATGAAGTATTTAAGGATATTATCTAATCAATTACGTGTTTCCATCATTTTTATCGTATATTTATTAAATTAATACCAATAAACTGAAAATTCACAAAAACGTGGAAAAAGAGCAAAATATTGCCTAATTCGATGATATTATATTTATATCACATAAAGGGAAAGGGGATGATAAACGTCAAAATATTGCTGAATTCGATGATTTTTA
Source organism: Procambarus clarkii (assembly GCF_040958095.1). NCBI lineage: Eukaryota > Metazoa > Arthropoda > Malacostraca > Decapoda > Cambaridae > Procambarus > Procambarus clarkii. The sequence goes on along the minus strand of NC_091205.1, from coordinate 34,935,074 downwards.
GTACGAAACAAAATGCAAGAAAACTTGCTTAAAATGCAATATTATGCGAAAATCTGAGATATGAAGGCCAAATCACATATCGTGATACTACATGAAATAGTATCGAAATATTGGTAAAAATGAATATATTTATATCAAACTACATAAAAAACGTGAAAAAGTCATTATTATGCCAAATTTGAGGATTTTAACTTCGAATCATAAAGCGAGGTTTCGTATTTTTTACACCCTAGAAAAGACGTATAAAGATGATGCTTCCAATACAAATGATAAAAATCAATGTGTTTTCATTAAAATTAACTAAAATGTTCCTGATTTTCGGTTGGAAGATTACCGATGGAAGATGTACACGTAAAACCGTTCTAATCCGGCTGAAACGTTGATATATGCAATAAAAACAGAACTTCTCCCCTTTTCAATATCTTACTCAGTATTTTAACGAAAAACAAATAGATGATTGAAAATTAAGTATTTAAGGTTATTTTCTGATCAATTATGTGTTTGCATAATTTTTATCGTATATTTCATGAAATAATACCAATAAACTGAAAATTCACAAAAACGTAGAAAAACGGCAAAATATTGCCTAATTCGATGATATTTTGTTTAAATCACATAAAGGAAAAGGGGATGATAAAGGTCAAAATATTGCTAAATTCGATGATTTTAAGTACAAAACAAAATGTAAGAAAACTTGCTTAAAAATGCAAAATTTGCGAAATTCTGAGATTTGAAGGCCAAATCACATATCGTGATACTACATGAAATAGTATCGAAATATTGGTAAAAACGAATATATTTACGTAATATCAAACTTCATGAAAAACGTGAAAAAGTCACTATTATACCAAATTTGAGGATTTTAACATCGAATCATAAAACGAGGTTTCGTATTATTTAGATCCAAGAAAAGACATTTGACAATATTGTTTCCAATATAAATGATAAAAATGAATGTGTTTCATTAGAATTAACTAAAATGTTCCTGATTTTCCGTTTATATTACTAATGGAAGATGTACACGTAAAACCGCTCTATTCCGGCTGAAACGTCGATATATGCAATAAAACCGAACTTCTCTCCTTTTCAATATCTTACTCAGGATTTTAACGAGAAACAAATAGTTGACTGAAAATGAAGTATTGAAGGATATTATCTAATCAATTATGTATTTGCATCATTTTTATCGTATATTTAATGAATTAATAAGAATAAACTGAATATTCACAAAAACGTGGAAAAACAGCAAAATATTGCAAAATTCGATGATATTTTGTTTATATCACATAAATGAAAAGGGGATGATAAACGTCAAAATATTGCTGAATTCGATGATTTTTAGTACGAAACAAAATGCAAGAAAACTTGCTTAAAATGCAATATTATGCGAAAATCTGATATTTGAAGGCCAAATCACATAACGTGATACTACATGAAATAGTATCGAAATATTGATAAAAATGAATATATTTACGTAATATCAAACTACATGAAAAACGTGAAAAAGTCATTATTATGCCAAATTTGAGGATTTTAACTTCGAATCATAAAGCGACGTTTCGTTATTTTTTAGACCCTAAAAAAAAAACCGTATAAAGATGTTGCTTCCAATACAAATGATATAAATCAATGTGTTTTCATTAAAATTAACTAAAATGTTCCTGATTTTCGGTTTATATTACCGATGGAAGATGTGCACGTAAAACCGTTCTAATCCGTCTGAAACGTCGATATATGCAAAAAAACAGAACTTCTCCCCTTTTCAATATCTTACTCAGTATTTTAACGAGAAACAAATAGATGATTGAAAACGAAGTATTTAAGGTTATTTTCTGATCAATTATGTGTTTGCATAATTTTTATCGTATATTTCATGAATTAATAACAATAAACTAAAAATTCACAAAAACGTGGAAAAACGGCAAAATATTGCCTAATTCGAAGATATTTTGTTTAAATCACATAAGGAAAAAGGGGATGATAAAGGTCAAAATATAGCTAAATTCGATGATTTTAAGTACAAAACAAAATGTAAGAAAACTTGCTTAAAAATGCAAAATTTGCGAAATTCTGAGATTTGAAGGCCAAATCACATATCGTGATACTACATGAAATAGTATCGAAATATTGGTAAAAACGAATATATTTACGTAATATCAAACTTCATGAAAAACGTGAAAAAGTCACTATTATACCAAATTTGAGGATTTTAACATCGAATCATAAAGCGAGGTTTCGTATTATTTAGATCCAAGAAAAGACATTTGACAATATTGTTTCCAAAATAAATGATAAAAATGAATGTGTTTCATTAGAATTAACTAAAATGTTCCTGATTTTCCGTTTATATTACTAATAGAAGATGTACACGTAAAACCGCTCTATTCCGGCTGAAACGTCGATATATGCAATAAAACCGAACTTCTCTTCTTTTCAATATCTTACTCTGGATTTTAACGAGAAACAAATAGTTGACTGAAAATGAAATATTGAAGGATATTATCTAATCAATTATGTGTTTGCATCATTTTTATCGTATATTTAATGAATTAATAACAATAAACTGAATATTCACAAAAACGTGGAAAAACAGCAAAATATTGCAAAATTCGATGATATTTTGTTTATATCACATAAATGAAAAGGGGATGATAAACGTCAAAATATTGCTGAATTCGATGATTTTTAGTACGAAACAAAATGCAAGAAAACTTGCTTAAAATGCAATATTATGCGAAAATCTGAGATTTGAAGGCCAAATCACATATCGTGATACTACATGAAATAGTATCGAAATATTGGTAAAAATGAATATATTTACATAATATCAAACTACATGAAAAACGTGAAAAAGTCATTATTATGCCAAATTTGAGGATTTTAACTTCGAATCATAAAGCGAGGTTTCGTATTTTTTACACCCTAGAAAAGACGTATAAAGATGTTGCTTCCAATACAAATGATAAAAATCCATGTGTTTTCATTAAAATTAACTAAAATGTTCCTGATTTTCGGTTTATATTACCGATGGAAGATGAACACGTAAAACCGTTCTAATCCGGCTGAAACGTCGATATATGCAATAAAAACAGAACTTCTCCCCCTTTTCAATATCTTACTCAGTATTTTAACGAGAAACAAATAGATGATTGAAAATGAAGTATTTCAAGTTATTTTCTGATCAATTATGTGTTTGCATAATTTTCATCGTATATTTAATGAATTAATACCAATAAACTGAAAAATCACAAAAACGTGGAAAAACGGCAAAATATTGCCTAATTCGATGATATTTTGTTTAAATCACATAAAGGAAAAGGGGATGAGAAAGGTCAAAATATTGCTAAATTCGATGTTTTTTAGTACAAAATAAAATGTAAGAAAACTTGCTTATAAATGCAAAACTTGGAAATTCTGAGATTTGACGGCCAAATCACATATCGTGATACTACATGAAATAGTATCGAAATATTGGTAAAAACAAATATATTTACGAAATATCAAACTACATGAAAAACGTGAAAAAATCCCGTACACAGGTATATGACCGTTATGCCAAATTTGAGGATTTTAACTTCGAATCATAAAGCGACGTTTCGTTATTTTTTAGGCCCTAAAAAAAGACGTATAAAGATGTTGCTTCCAATACAAATGATAAAAATCAATGTGTTTTCATTAAAATTAACTAAAATGTTCCTGATTTTCGGTTTATATTACCGATGGAACATGTGCACGTAAAACCGTTCTAATCTGGATGAAAAGTCGATATAAGCAATAAAAACAGAACTTCTCCCCTTTTCAATATCTTACTCTGTATTTTAACGAGAAACAAATAGATGATTGAAAATAAAGTATTTAAGGTTATTTTCTGATCAATTATGTGTTTGCATAATTTTTATCGTATATTTCATGAATTAATACCAATAAACTGAAAATTCACAAAAACGTGGAAAAACGGCAAAATATTGCCTAATTCGATGATATTTTGTTTAAATCACATAAAGGAAAAGGGGATGATAAAGGTCAAAATATTGCTAAATTCGATGATTTTTAGTACAAAACAAAATGTAAGAAAACTTGCTTAAAAATGCAAAATTTGCGAAATTCTGAGATTTGAAGGCCAAATCACATATCGTGATACTACATGAAATAGTATCGAAATATTGGCAAAAACGAATATATTTACGTAATATCAAACTTCATGAAAAACGTGAAAAAGTCGCTATTATACCAAATTAGAGGATTTTAACTTCGAATCATAAAGCGAGGTTTCGTATTATTTAGATCCAAGAAAAGACATTTGACAATATTGTTTCCAATACAAATGATAAAATCAATGTGTTTCATTAGAATTAACTAAAATGTTCCTGATTTTCCGTTTATATTACCGATGGAAGATGAACACGTAAAGCCGCTCTATTTCTGCTGAAACGTCGATATATGCAATAAAAACCGAACTTCTCTCCTTTTCAATATCTTACTCAGGATTTTAACGAGAAACAAATAGTTGATTGAAAATGAAGTATTTAAGGATATTATCTAATCAATTATGTGTTTGCATCATTTTTATCGTACATTTAATGAATTAATAACAATAACTGAATATTCACAAAAACGTGGAAAAACAGCAAAATATTGCCAAATTCGATGATATTTTGTTTATATCACATAAAGGAAAAGGGGATGATAAACGTCAAACTATTGCTGAATTCGATGATTTTTAGTAGAAACAAAATGCAAGTAAACTTGCTTAAAATGCAATATTATGCGAAAATCTGAGATATGAAGGCCAAATCACATATCGTGATATTACATGGAAAAGTATTGAAATATTGGTTAAAATGAATATATTTACGTAATATCAAACTACATGAAAAACGTGAAAAAGTCATTATTATGCCAAATTTGAGGATTTTAACTTCGAATCATAAAGCGACGTTTCGTTATTTTTTAGGCCCTAAAAAAAGACGTATAAAGATGTTGCTTCCAATACAAATGATAAAAATCAATGTGTTTTCAATAAAATTAACTAAAATGTTCCTGATTTTCGGTTTAAATTACCGATGGAAGATGTGCACGTAAAACCGTTCTAATCCGGCTGAAACGTCGATATATGCAATAAAAACAGAAGTTCTCCCCTTTTTAATATCTTACTCTGTATTTTAACGAGAAAGAAATAGATGATTGAAAATGAAGTATTTAAGGTTATTTTCTGATAAATTATGTGTTTGCATAATTTTTATCGTATATTTAATGAATTAATAACAATAAACTGAAAATTCACAAAAACGTGGAAAAACGGCAAAATATTGCCAAATTTGATGATATTTTGTTTAAATCACATAAAGGAAAAGGGGATGATAAAGGTCAAAATATTGATAAATTCGATGATTTTTAGTACAAAACAAAATGCAAGAAAACTTGCTTAAAAAAGCAAAATTTGTGAAATTCTGAAATTTGAAGGCCAAATCACATATCGTGAGAAAACATGAAGAAGTATCGAAATATTGGCAAAAACGAATATATTTACGTAAAATCACACTACGTGAATAACGTGAAAAAAGTCACTATATTACCATATTTGAGGATTTTATCTTCAAATCATTAAACGAGGTTTTGAATTATTTAGATCCAAGTAAAGACATATGACACTGTTGTTTCAAATACAAATGATAAAAATCAATGTGTTTTCATTAGAATTAACTAAAATATTCCTGATTACGCTCAAGAGAGTGATGCAGAGGCTCAGGAGAGTGACGCAGAGGCTCAAGAGAGTGATGCAGAGGCTCAAGAGAGTGATGCTGAGGCTCAAGAGAGTGATGCAGAGGCTTAAGAGAGGGATGCAGTTGAGCCTCTGCATCACTCTCTTGAGCCTCGTCATCCCTCTCTTAAGCCTCTGCATCACTCTTTTGAGCCTCTGCATCCCTCTCTTGAGCATCTGCATCACTATCTTGAGCCTCTGCATCACTCTCTTGAGCCTCTGCATCCCTCTCTTAAGCCTCTGCATCACTCTGTTGAGCCTCAGCATCACTCTTTTGAGCTTCTGCCTCCCTCTCTTGAGCCTCTGCATCACTCTCGTCAGCCTCTGCATCCTTCTCTTGAGCCTCTGCATCATTCTCCAAGGCCTCTGCATCACTCTCTTGAGCCTCTGCATCACACTCTTACGCCTCTGCATCACTCTCGAAAGCCTCTGAATCACTCTCTTGAGCCTCTGCATCACTCTCTTGAGCCCCTGCATCCCTCTTTTGAGACTCTGCATCACTCTCTTGAGCCTCTGCATCACCCTTTTAAGCCTCTGCATCCCTCTTTAGAGCCTCTGCATCACTTTCTTAAGCCTCTGCATCACTCACGTATACCTCTAAATCACTCTCTTGAGCCTGTGCATCATTCTCTTGAGCCTCTTCAACTCTCTCTTCAGCCTCTGCATCACTCTCTTAAGCCTCTGCATCACTCCCGTAAACCTCTTAATCACTCTCTTGAGCCTCTGCATCCCTCTCTTGAGGTTCTGCATCACTCTCAAGAGCCTCTGCATCCCTCTCTTGTGCCTCTTCATCCCTCACTTGAGCCTCTTTGCATCACTCTCCTGAGTTCATTAAATATACGATAAAAATGATGCAAACACATAATTGATTAGATAATATCCTTAAATACTTCATTTTCAATCAACTATTTGTTTCTCGTTAAAATCCTGAGTAAGATATTGAAAAGGAGAGAAGTTCGGTTTTTATTGCATATATCGACGTTTCAGCCGGAATAGAGTGGTTTTACGTGTACATCTTCCTTCGGTAATATAAACGGAAAATCAGGAACATTTTATTTAATTCTAATGAAAACACATTGATTTTTATCATTTGTATTTGAGACCTTAAACACCTTCATTTTCAATCAACTATTTGTTTCTCGTAAAAATACAGAGTAAGATATCATATATCATATATCTTTTCTTGGATCTAAATAATACGAAACCTCGCTCAATGATTTGAAGTCAAAATCCTCATATATGATAATATAGTGACTTTTTTCACGTTATTCATGTAGTGTGATTTTACGTATATATATTCGTTTTTACCAATATTTCGATACTACTTCATGTTTTCTCACGATATGTGATTTGGCCTTCAAATCTCAGAATTTCACAAATTATGCATTTTTAAGCAAGTTTTCTTGCATTTTGTTTTGTACTAAAAATCATCGAATTTAGCAATATTTTGACCTTTAGAATCCACTTTTCCTTCATGTGATTTAAACAAAATATCATGGAATTAGGCAATATTTTGCCGTTTTTCCACGTTCTTGTGAATTTTCAGTTTATTGTTATTAATTCATAAATATACGATAAAAATTATGCAAACACATAATTGATCAGAAAATAACCTTAAATACTTCATTTTCAATCATCTATTTGTTTCTCGTTAAAATACAGAGTAAGATATTGAAAAGGGGAGAAGTTCTGTTTGTATTGCATATATCGACGTTTCAGCCGGATTAGAACGGTTTTACGCGCACATCTTCCATCGGTAATATAAACCGAAAATCAGGAACATTTTAGTTAATTTTATTGAAAACACATTGATTTTTATCATTTGTATAGGAAGCAACATCTTTATACGTCTTTTTTTAGGGTCTAAAAAATAACGAAACGTCGCTTTATGGTTTGAAGTTAAAATCCTCAAATTTGGTATAATAGTGACTTTTTCACGTTTTTCATGTAGTTTGATATTACGTAAATATGTTCATTTTTACCAATATTTCGATACTATTTCATGTAGTATCACGATATGTGATTTGGCCTTCATATCTCAGATTTTCGCATAATACTGCATTTCAAGGAAGTTTTCTTGCATTTTGTTTCATCATCCCTCATTCCTGCATTTGAAGGAATGAGAACGAAGGGATGGATCTGCGGCGAGAGGGAAGACGATGGGAAGGGCGGGATGGGATAGGGGCGGGAGTGGGAAGGGCAGAAGGATGGAGGATGAGCAGGTTTATGAGAGGGAGGAAAAGGGAAGGAGAAGGTGCCAGAACGAGAGGAGGGAGTTTGGTAGTAAAATAGGAGAGGGAGTGGGGAGGGTGATGATAGATGGTTATGATAAATGGATAGATTAATGGAAAATTTATATAGGTAGATAGATGGATGGATACATTGATTGCTAAATATATATATTGACGGATAGACGGATGCACAGATGAGTTGATGGACGGAAAGACAGATGACTAGATGGATGGATAGAAAGATGAGTTGATGGACGGATACATGGATAGATAGATGTATATAATGATAAATGGTTGATTTAATGGGAAGATAGATTGATGGATTGACAGATGTAAGTAGATAGATAGATGGATACATTGATGGATACATTTGTGCTAGGTGAACAGTCGAATCAGGTTAAAGAATATCTTTCGATTTGCTATTGCATCAACCGGGATTCGATCGGGGACCATTAGGATTATTACCATCGAACTCTCTCCATTTAGACGCTAGGCCTCCAGTTTGTGTGTGTGTGTGTATGTGTGTGTGTGTGTTTGTGTGTGTGTTAGTTAGAGAGAAATAGATGTAGTAGATATAAAAGAGGATAAATACATTTATATGATAGGCGGGGTCCAAGAGCTAATAACTCGATTCTGCAGATACATATAGTAGATACAAGGATAAAACACCACACACACACACACACACACACACACACACACACACACACACACACACACACACACACACACACACACACACACACACACACACACACACACACACAAAGGAGCCTCGTAGCCTGGTGGATAGCGCGCAGGACTCGTAATTCTGTGGCGCGGGTTCGATTCCCGCACGAGGCAGAAACAAATGGGCAAAGTTTCTTTCACCCTGAATGCCCCTGTTACCTAGCAGTAAATAGGTACCTGGGAGTTAGTCAGCTGTCACGGGCTGCTTCCTGGGGTGTGTGTGTGTGTGTGTGGTGTGAAAAAAAAAGTAGTTAGTGTAGTTAGTAAACAGTTGATTGACAGTTGAGAGGCGGGCCGAAAGAGCAAAGCTCAACCCCCGCAAAACACAACTAGGTGAATACAACTAGGTGAATACACACACACACACTAGTTGATAATGGACTGTTTTGTGTTCGTATCCATGTGTACTATTGTCATGACCGACAGACACGTGAAGCTATATGTGTTTATGTGTACCTGTAATTAAACTGACATGTGTACGGTAATTATCTGTATGTGTCCATTTTAAAGGTACATATTAGTGAATGTTTATTTATGTAAATTGATTGACATATGTACGTATGCGCGCGTTTAGTGTTACTGTAATTTATATGGTTAACATGTATACGTTTGAATAACATAGTTTCCCATTATTGTCACATTTTTTGTTACTGTTTCGCTGTTCACTCTCACTCTCTGACCCCCGTCGACTAATTGTGCTCACGTGTGTTTGTTCAAGGTACGGTAACCATTGACTTTTTACCCAATAATTTGCAACTATTTGCAAACAAACATTTCTAAAGAACATCTATGTTTCTGATAAATATTCTTTTTCCTAACATACAAGTCAATCACACAGTACATAACCTCAGTCAGAAACACTTTTCTTACTATCTCTCACAACGTCTTTTGCATATATATCCTATCTTAATCAATTGATAATTTAAATTCATAACCGGCAACCCTCTTCCAGCGCCTTCAAGGCCACCAAACATCATTCCTTTCCAATAACCTCTCCCAAATAATCTTTTGCACCAATACACACACTAGGGGGCTTTATAGCTGAGTGGACAGCGCTCTCGACTCGTAATCCTAGGGTTAAAGTTCGATCCCCCGGTGATGGCGCAAACGAAAATCAGCAGAGTTTCATTCATTCTGATGCTCCTCTTACCTAGCAGTACATAGGTACTTGGGCATTAGACACCTGTTACGGGCTGCTTCCTGGGTGTGTGTATGTGGAATTTTTTTTTTATTAGCTAGTAAAAATTGATTGATTGACAGTTGAGAGGCGGGCCGAAAGAGCAGAGCTCAACCCTGTACATACGCAACTCGGATAGTTATCTTGGGCATAGCATTTTACCAAATCACCTCATTCTTTGGGGCACACGTGAGGAACACAAATGCGAACAAGCCTGAATGGTCCCCAGGACATATGCAACTGAAAACTCACACCCCAGAAGTGACTCGAACCCATACTCCCAGAAGCAACGCAACTGGTATGTACAAGACGCCTTAATCCACTTGACCATCACGACCGGACAAAATGAGGTGATAGATTACTATCCGATAGATTACCAAGATTACTATCCGAGTGCCGGCGGTGGGGTGGTTCAAATAGCTTAGGCTATCACCTCATTATGTCCGGTCGTGATGGTCAAGTGGATTAAAGCGTCTTGTACATACCAGTTGCGTTGCTTCTGGGAGTATGGGTTCGAGTCACTTCTGGGGTGTGAGTTTTCAGTTGCATATTGTCCTGGGGACCATTCAGGCTTGTTCGCATATATATATATATATATATATATATATATATATATATATATATATATATATATATATATATATTTATATATATATATTTATTTATATATTTACTATATATTTATAGTGAGGATCCACAAGGTCTTCTCTGAGTACTCTTTATTTTCTTCTCCGAGGCTATGGGTCCCTACACTTGCACCAGAGGTGGTACCCCTTCTAGGTTTATACATATATATATATATATATATATATATATATATATATATATATATATATATATATATATATATATATATATATATATATATATATATATATATATATATATATATATATATATATATATATATATATATATATTGTATCTTATATATAATATATATAGATATATATATTATATATAAGATATATATATTATATATAAGATATATATATAGATATACATATTGGGTCCCCCTCCAATATGTATTGGAGGGGACCCACATTCCCTCCAATGCGTTATGTGTGGTTTCCTCCGAGGCTATGGGTCCCCCTTCTTCCAGCCAGAGGTGGTACTCCCTTCCATATATATAGATATATATAGATATATAATATTTCGGATATTTTGAAAACTGTAGGGAGGGTTTGGGTAGAATGTGATCCATCGCCGTTTTTAGTAATTGGCATATTTTCGGCATAAAAAGGCGAAATTTCAAACTGCGAATACGTGCAGAGAACCAAAATTTGGCTCCAAAATATGGCTCAAGCGTCGAATTTGGGATGTTTTGGATATTTTGAAAACTGCAAGGAGGGTTTGGGTAAAACGTGATCCATCGCCGATCTCAGTATTTGGCATATTTTAGGTATAAAAAGTCCTAATTTAAAACTGCGAATACGTGCAGAGAGCCAGAATTTGCCTCCAAAATATGGCTCAAGGATGGAATTTGGGATGTTTGGGATATTTCGAAAACTGCTGGGGGTTTTGGGCAAAATGTGACCATTGCCGCTCTTAGTAATTGGCATATTTTCGGTATAAAATTCGTAATTTCACACGGCGAATACGTGCAGAAAGCCAGAATTTGCCTCCAAAATATGACTCTCGCAACGAATTTGGGATGTTTGGGATATTTTGAAAACTTCAAGGAGGGTTTTGGCAAAATGTGACCCTTCGCCGCTCTCAATAATTTGCATTTTTCGGTATAAAAAGTCGTAATTTCAAACTGCGATTCAAATCGACGTTTCAGCCGGATTAGAGCGGTTTTACGTGTACATCTTCCTTCGGTAATATAAACGGAAAATCAGAAACATTTTAGTTAATTCTAATGAAAACACATTGATTTTTATCATTTGTATTTGAGACCTTAAACACCTTCATTTTCAATCAACTATTCGTTTCTCGTGAAAATACTGAGTAAGATATCATATATCATATATCTTTTCTTGGATATAAATAATACGAAACATCGCTCAATGATTTGAAGTCAAAATCCTCAAATATGATAATATAGTGACTTTTTTCACGTTATTCATGTAGTGTGTTTTTACGTATATATATTCGTTTTACCAATATTTCGATACTACTTCATGTTTTCTCACGATATGTGATTTGGGTTTCAAACCTCAGAATTTCACAAATTTTGCATTTTTAAGCAAGTTTTCTTGCATTTTGTTTTGTACTAAAAATCATCGAATTTAGCAATATTTTGACCTTTAGAATCCACTTTTCCTTTATGTGATTTAAACAAAATATCATTGGAATTAGGCAATATTTTGCCGTTTTTCCACGTTTTTGTGAATTTTCAGTTTATTGTTATTAATTCATAAATATACGATAAAAATTATGCAAACACATAATTGATCAGAAAAAACCCTTAAATACTTCATTTTCAATCATCTATTTGTTTCTCGTTAAAATACAGAGTAAGATATTGAAAAGGGGAGAAGTTCTGTTTATATTGCATATATCGACGTTACAGCCGGATTAGAACGGTTTTACGTGTACATCTTCCATCGGTAATATAAACGGAAAATCAGGAACATTTTAGTTAATTCTAATGAAAACACATTGATTTTTATCATTTGTATTGGAAACAACATTGTCATATGTCTTTTCTTGGATCTAAATAATACGAAACCTCGCTCTATGATTCGAAGTTAAAATCCTCAAATTTGGTATAATAGTGACTTTTTCACGTTCTTCATGTAGTTTGATATTACGTAAATATATTCATTTTTACCAATATTTCAATACTATTTCACGTAGTATCACGGTATGTGATTTGGCCTTCAAATCTCAGGTTTTCGAATAATATTGCATTTTTAGCAAGTTTTCTTGCATTTTGTTTCGTACTAAAAATCATCGAATTCAGCCATATTTTGACGTTTATCATCCCCTTTTCCTTTATGTGATATAAACAAAATATCATCGAATTAGGCAACATTTTGCTATTTTTCCACGTTTTTGTGAATTTTCAGTTTATTGCTATTAATTCATTAAATATACGATAAAAATGATGCATACACATAATTGATTCGAAATTAACCTTAAACACTTCATTTTCAATCAACTATTTGTTTCTCGTGAAAATACTGAGTAAGATATTGGAAAGGGGAGAAGTTCTGTTTTTATTGCATATATCGACGTTTCAGCCGGATTAGAGCGGTTTTACGTGTACATCTTCCTTCGGTAATATAAACCAAAAATCAGGAACATTTTAGTTAATTTTAATGAAAACACATTGATTTTTATCATTTATATTGGAAGCAACATCTTTATACGTTTTTTTTAAGGGTCTAAAAAATAACGAAACGTCGCTTTATGATTCGAAGTTAAAATCCTCAAATTTGGCATAATAATGACTTTTTCACGTTTTTCATGTAGTTTGATATTACGTAAATATATTCATTTTTATCAATATTTCGATACTATTTCATGTAGTATCACGTTATGTGATTTGGCCTTCAAATATCAGATTTTCGCATAATATTGCATTTTAAGCAAGTTTTCTTGCATTTTGTTTCGTACTAAAAATCATCGAATTCAGCAATATTTTGACGTTTATCATCCCCTTTTCCTTTATGTGATATAAACAAAATATCATCGAATTAGGCAATATTTTGCTGTTTTTCCACGTTTTTGTGAATATTCAGTTTATTGTTATTAATTCATTAAATATACGATAAAAATGATGCAAACACATAATTGATTAGAAATTAACCTTAAATACTTCATTTTCAATCAACTATTTGTTTCTCGTGAAAATACAGAGTTAGATATCATATATCATATATCTTTTCTTGGATCTAAATAATACGAAACATCGCTCAATGATTTGAAGTCAAAATCCTCAAATATGATAATATAGTGACTTTTTTTACGTTATTCATGTAGTGTGTTTTTACGTATATATATTCGTTTTTACCAATATTTCGATACTACTTTATGTTTTCTCACGATATGTGATTTGGGTTTCAAATCTCAGAATTTCACAAATTTTGCATTTTTAAGCAAGTTTTCTTGCATTTTGTTTTGTACTAAAAATCATCGAATTTAGCAATATTTTGACCTTTAGAATCCACTTTTCCTTTATGTGATTTAAACAAAATATCATGAAATTAGGCAATATTTTGCCGTTTTTCCACGTTTTTGTGAATTTTCAGTTTATTGTTATTAATTCATAAATATACGATAAAAATTTTGCAAACACATAATTGATCAGAAAATAACCTTAAATACTTCATTTTCAATCATCTATTTGTTTCTCGTTAAAGTACAGAGTAAGATATTGACAAGGGGAGAAGTTCTGTTTTTATTGCTTATATCGACGTTTCAGCCGGATTAGAACGGTTTTACGTGCACATCTTCCATCGGTAATATAAACCGAAAATCAGGAACATTTTAGTTAATTTTAATGAAAACACATTGATTTTTATCATTTGTATTGGAAGCAACATCTTTATACGTTTTTTTTAGGGTCTAAAAAATAACGAAACGTCGCTTTATGATTCGAAGTTAAATTCCTCAAATTTGGCATAATAATGACTTTTTCACGTTTTTCATCTAGTTTGATATTACGTAAATATATTCATTTTTATCAATATTTCGATACTGTTTCATGTAGTATCACGGTATGTGATTTGGCCTTCAAATATCAGATTTTCGCATAATATTGCATTTTAAGCAAGTTTTCTTGCATTTTGTTTCGTACTAAAAATCATCGAATTCAGCAATATTTTGACGTTTATCATCCCCTTTTCCTTTATGTGATATAAACAAAATATCATCGAATTAGGCAATATTTTGCTGTTTTTCCACGTTTTTGTGAATATTCAGTTTATTGTTAGTAATTCATTAAATATACGATAAAAATGATGCAAACACATAATTGATTAGAAATTAACCTTAAATACTTCATTTTCAATCAACTATTTGTTTCTCGTTAAAATACTGAGTATGATATTGAAAAGAGGAGAAGTTCTGTTTTTATTGCATATATCGACGTTTCAGCTGGATTAGAGCGGTTTTATGTGTACATCTTCCATCGGTAATATAAACCGAAAATCAGGAACATTTTAGTTAATTTTAATGAAAACACATTGATTTTTATCATTTGTATTGGAAGCAACATCTTTATACGTCTTTTTTTAGGGTCTAAAAAATAACGAAACGTCGCTTTATGATTCGAAGTTAAAATCCTCAAATTTGGCATAACGGTCTTATACCTGTGTACGGGATTTTTTCACGTTTTTCATGTAGTTTGATATTACGTAAATATATTCATTTTTACCAATATTTCGATACTACTTCATGTAGTATCACGATATGTGACTTGGCCTTCATATCTCAGATTTTCGCATAATATTGCATTTTAAGCAAGATTTCTTGCATTTTGTTTTGAACTAAAAATCATCGAGTTCAGAAATATTTTGACGTTTATCATCCCCTTTTCCTTTATGTGATATAAACAAAATATCATCGAATTAGGCAATATTTTGCTGTTTTTCCACGTTTTTGTGAATATTCTGTTTATTGTTATTAATTCATTAAATATACGATAAAAATGATGCAAACACATAATTGATTAGATAATATCCTTAAATACTTTATTTTAAATCAACTATTTGTTTCTCGTTAAAATCCTGAGTAAGATATTGAAAAGGAGAGAAGTTCGGTTTTTATTGCATATATCGACATTTTAGCCAGAATAGAGCGGTTTTACGTGTACATCTTCCATCGGTAATATAAACGTAAAATCATGAGCATTTTAGTTAATTCTAATGAAACACATTGATTTTTATCATTTGTATTGGAAACAATATTGTCAAATGTCTTTTCTTGGATCTAAATAATACGAAACCTCGCTTTATGATTCGATGTTAAAATCCTCAAATTTGGTATAATAGTGACTTTTTCACGTTTTTCATGAAGTTTGATATTACGTAAATATATTCGTTTCTACCAATATTTCGATACTATTTCATGTAGTATCACGATATGTGATTTGGCCTTCAAATCTCAGAATTTCGCAAATTTTGCATTTTTAAGCAAGTTTTCTTACATTTTGTTTTGTACTAAAAATTATCGAATTTAGCAATATTTTGACCTTTATCATCCCCTTTTTCTTTATGTGATTTAAACAAAATATCATCGAATTAGGCAATATTTTGCTGTTTTTCCACGTTTTTGTGAATTTTCAGTTTATTGTTATTAATTCATGAAATATACGATAAAAATTATGCAAACACATAATTGATCAGAAAATAACCTTAAATACTTCATTTTCAATCATCTATTTGTTTCTCGTTAAAATACAGAGTAAGATATTGAAAAGGGGAGAAGTTCTGTTTTTATTGCATATATCAACGTTTCAGCCGGATTAGAACGGTTTTACGTGTACATCTTCCATCGGTAATATAAACCGAAAATCAGGAACATTTTAGTTATTTTCAATGAAAATACATTGATTTTTATCATTTGTATTGGAAGCAACATCTTTATACGTCTTTTCTAGGGTCTAAAAAATACGAAACCTCGCTCTATGATTCGAAGTTAAAATCCTCAAATTTGGCATAATAATGACTTTTTCACGTTTTTCGTGTAGTTTGATATAAATATATTCATTTTTACCAATATTTCGATACTATTTCATGTAGTATCACGATATGTGATTTGGCTTTCAAATCTCAGATTTTCGCATAATATTGCATTTAAGCAAGTTTTCTTGCATTTTGTTTCGTAATAAAATTCATCGAATTCAGCAATATTTTGACGTTTATCATCCCCTTTTCCTTTATGTGATATAAACAAAATATCATCGAATTAGGCAATATTTTCCTCTTTTTCCACGTTTTTGTGAATTTTCAGTTTATTGGTATTAATTTAATAAATATACGATAAAAATGATGCAGAGGCTTAAGAGAGGGATGCAGAAGCTCAACAGAGTGATTCAGAGGGTTAAGAGAGTGATGCAGAGGCTTAAGAGAGGGATGCAGAAAGTCAAAAAAGGGATGCAGAGGCTCAAGAGAGGTATGCAGGGGCTCAAGAGAGGGATGCAGAGGCTTAAGAGAGTGATGCAAAGGCTCAAGAGAGGGATGCAGAGACTAATGAGAGGGACGCAGGAGTTCAAGAGAGGAATGCAGAGGCTCAAGAGAGTGATGCAGAAGCTTAAGATAGTGATGCAAAGGCTCATGAGAGTGATGTAGAAGCTCAAGAGAGTGATGAGAGTGATGAGAGTGATGAGAGTGATCACTCGCTTAAGCCTCTGCATCCCTCTCTTGAGCCTCTGCATCCCTCTCTTGAGCCTCTGCAACACTCTCTTCAGCCTCTGCATCACTTTCTTTAGCCTCTGAATCCCTCTCTTGAGGCCTCTGCATCACTCTCTCGAGCCTCTGCATCACTCTTTTGATCCCCTGCATTACGCTCTTGGGCCTCTGCATCCCTCTCTTGAACTCCTGCATCCCTCTCATTAGAGCCTCTGTATCACTCTCTAGAGCCTCTGCACCACTGTCTTGACCCTCTGCATCACTCTCTTAAGTCTCTGCATCCCTATTTTGATCCTCTGCGTCACTCTCTTGAGCCTCTGCATCACTCTCTTGAGCATCTGCATCCCTCTCTTGAGCCTCTACATCACTCTCTGGAGCCTCTGAATTCCTCTCTTGAGCCTCTTCATCATTCTCCTGAGCCTCTGAATCCCTCTCTTAGGCCTCTGCATCCCTCTCTTCAGTCTCTGCATCACTCTCTTGAGCCTCTGCATCCCTCTCTTGAACTCCTGCATCCCTCTCATGAGCCTCTGCATCCCTCTCTTGAACTCCTGCACCCCTCTCATGAGCCTCTGCATCACTCTCAAGAGCCTCTGCATCACTCTCGTAAGCCTCTGAATCACTCTCTTGAGCCTCTGCATCTCTCTATTGAGCCCCTGCATCCCTCTCTTAAACCTCTGCACCACTCTCTTGAGCCTTAAAAATGATGCAAACACATAATTGATTAGAAATAAACCTTAAACACTTCATTTTCAATCAACTATTTGTTTTTCGTTAAAATACTGAACAAGGTATTGAAAAAGGGGGAAATTCTGTTTTTATTGCATATATCGACGTTTCAGCTGGATTAGAGCGGTTTTACGTGAACATCTTCCATTGGTTATATAAACGGAATATAAGGAACATTTTATTTAATTCTAATGAAAACACATTGATTTTTATAATTTGTATTGGAAACAACATTGTCATAGGTCTTTTCTTGGATCTAAATAATACGAAACCTCGCTCTATGATTTGAAGTTAAAATCCGCATATATGGTAATATAGTGACTTTTCACGTTATTCATGTAGTGTGATTTTACGTAAATATATTAGTTTTTACCAATATTTCGATACTACTTTATGTTTTCTCACGATATGTGATTTGGCCTTCATATGTCAGAATTTCGCAAATTTTACATTTTTAAGCAAGTTTTCTTGCATTTTGTTTTGTACTAAAAATCATCGAATTTAGCAATATTTTGACCTTTATCATCCCCTTTTCCTTTATGTGATTTAAACAAAATATCATCGAATTAGGCAATATTTGGCCGTTTTTCCACGTTTTAGTGAATTTTCAGTTTATTGTTATAAATTCATTATATATACGATAAAAATTATGCAAACACATAATTGATCAGAAAATAACCTTAAATACTTCATTTTCAATCATCTATTTGTTTCTCGTTAAAATACTGAGTAAGACATTGAAAAGGGGAGAAGTTCTGTTTTTATTGCATATATCGACGTTTCAGCTGGATTAGAGCGGTTTTACGTGAACATCTTCCATTGGTAATATAAACGGAAAATCAGGAACATTTTAGTTAATTCTAATGAAAACACATTGATTTTTATCATTTGTATTGGAAACAACATTGTCAGATGTCCTTTCTCGGATCTAAATAATACACTCGCTCTATGATTTGAAGTTAAAATCCTCAAAAATGGTAATATAGTTACTTTTTTCACGCTATTCGTGTAGTGTGATTTTACGTATATATATTCGTTTTTACCAATATTTTGATACTACTTCATGTTTTCTCACGATATGTGATTTGGCAATCAAATCTCAGAATTTCGCAAATTTTGCATTTACAAGCAGGTTTTCTTGCATTTTGTTTTGTACTAAAAATCATCGAATTTAGCAATATTTTGACCTTTATCATCCCCTTTTCCTATATGTGATTTAAACAAAATATCATCGAATTAGGCAATATTTTGCTGTTTTTCCACGTTTTTGTGAGTTTTCAGTTTATTGCTATTAATTCATTATATTTACGATAAAAATGATGCAAACACAAAATTGATTAGAAATAAACCTTAAACACTTCATTTTCAATCAACTATTTGTTTCTCGTTAAAATTCTGAGTAAGATGAGAAGTAAGGGGAGAAGTTCTGTTTTTATTGCATATATCGACGTTTCAGCTGGATTAGAGCGGTTTTACGTGAACATCTTCCATTGGAATATAAACGGAAAATCAGGAACATTTTAGTTAATTCTAATGAAAACACATTGATTTTTATCATTTGTATTGGAAACAACATTGTCAGATGTCCTTTCTCGGATCTAAATAATACACTCGCTCTATGATTTGAAGTTAAAATCCTCAAAAATGGTAATGGTAAATGGTAAATGGTAAATGGTTGACGTCTATCATATTCTTTTCCCTTATATGATATAAGGAAAATATCATCGAATTAGGCAATGTTTTGCTGTTTTTCCACGTTTTTCTGAATTTTCAGTTTATTGCTATTAATTCATTAAATATACGATAAAAATGATGCAAACACAAAATTGATTAGAAATTAACTTTAAACACTTCATTTTCAATCAACTATTTGTTTCTCGTTAAAATACTGAATAAGATATTGAAAAGGGGAGATGTTCTGTTTTTACTGCATATATCGACGTTTCAGCCGGATTAGAGCGGTTTTACGTGTACATCTTCCATCGGTAATATAAACAGAAAATCAGGATCATTTTAATTAATTTTAATGAAAACACATTGATTTTTATCATTTGTATTGGAAACAACATTGTCATATGTCTTTTCTTGGATCTAAATAATACGAAACCTCGCTCTATGATTTGAAGTTAAAATCCTCAAATATGGTAATATAGTGACTTTTTTCACGTTATTCATGTAGTGTGATTTTACGTAAATATATTAGTTTTAACCAATATTTCGATACTATTTCATGTTTTCTCACGATATGTGATTTGGCCTTGATATCTGAGAATTTCGCAAATTTTACATTTTTAAGCAAGTTTTCATGCATTTTGTTTTTTACTAAAAATCATCGAATTTAGCAATATTTTGACCTTTATCATCCCCTTTTCCTTTATGTGATTTAAACAAAATATGATCGAATTAGGCAATATTTTGCCGTTTTTCCACGTGTTTGTGAATTTTCAGATTATTGCTATTAATTCATTAAATATACCATAAAAATTATGCAAACACAAAATTGATTAGAAATTAACCTTAAACACTTCATTTTCAATCAACTATTTGTTTCTTGTTAAAATACTGAATAAGATATTGAAAAGGGGAGAAGTTCTGTTTTTATTGCATGTATCGACTTTTCAGCTGGATTAGAGCGGTTTTACGTGTACATCTTCCTTCGGTAATATAAACGGAAAATCAGGAACATTTTAGTTAATTCTAATGAAAACACATTGATTTTTATCATTTGTATTGGAAACAACATTGTCATATGTCTTTTCTTGGATCTAAATAATACGAAACCTCGCTCTTTGATTTGAAGTTAAAATCCTCAAACATGGTAATATAGTGACTTTTTTCACGTTATTCATGTAGATATTTTTTACGTAAATATATTAGTTTTTACCAATATTTCGATACTACTTCATGTTTTCTCACGATATGTGATTTGGCCTTCATATCTCAGAATTTCGCAAATTTTACATTTTTAAGCAAGTTTTCTTGCATTTTGTTTTGTACTAAAAATCATCGAATTTAGCAATATTTTGACCTTTATCATCCACTTTTCCTTTATGTGATTTAAACAAAATATCATCGAATTAGGCAATATTTGGCCGTTTTTCCAAGTTTTTGTGAATTTTCAGTTTATTGTTATAAATTCATTATATATACGATAAAAATTATGCAAACACATAATTGATCAGAAAATAACCTTAAATACTTCATTTTCAATCATCTATTTGTTTCTCGTTAAAATACTGAGTAAGATATTGAAAAGGGGAGAAGTTCTGTTTTTATTGCATATATCGACGTTTCAGCCGGATTAGAACGGTTTTGCGTGTACATCTTCCATCGGTAATATAAACCGAAAATCAGGATCATTTTAGTTAATTTTAATGAAAACACATTGATTTTTATCATTTGTATTGGATGCAACATCTTTATACGGCTTTTCTAGGGTCTTAAAAAATACGAAACGTCGCTTTATGATTCGAAGTTAAATTCCACTAATTGGGTATAATAATGACTTTTTTCACGTTTTTCATTTAGTTTGATATTACGTAAATATATTCATTTTTACCAATATTTCGAGACTATTTCATGTAGTATCACGATATGTGATTTGGCCTTCAAATCTCAGATTTTCGCATTATATTGCATTTTAAGCAATTTTTTCTTACATTTTGTTTCGTACTAAAAATCATCGAATTCAGCAATATTTTGACGTCTATCATATTCTTTTCCTCTATATGATATAAACAAAATATCATCGAATTAGGCAATGTTTTGCTGTTTTTCCACGTTTTTGTGAATTTTCAGCTTATTGCTATTAATTCATTAAATATACGATAGAAATGATGCAAACACAAAATTGATTAGAAATTAACCTTAAACACTTCATTTTCAATCAACTATTTGTTTCTCGTTAAAATACTGAATAAGATATTGAAAAGGGGAGATGTTCTGTTTTTACTGCATATATCGACGTTTCAGCCGGATTAGAGCGGTTTTACGTGTACATCT
Organism: Procambarus clarkii; assembly: GCF_040958095.1. NCBI lineage: Eukaryota > Metazoa > Arthropoda > Malacostraca > Decapoda > Cambaridae > Procambarus > Procambarus clarkii. Next base: position 34,913,147 of record NC_091205.1, on the reverse strand, counting down.
TCCTTCGGTAATATAAACGGAAAATCAAGAACATTTTAGTTAATTCTAATGAAAACACATTGATTTTTATCATTTGTATTGGAAACAACATTGTCATATGTCTTTTCTTGGATCTAAATAATACGAAACCTCGCTCTTTGATTTGAAGTTAAAATCCTCAAACATGGTAATATAGTGACTTTTTTCACGTTATTCCTGTAGATATTTTTTACGTAAATATATTAGTTTTTACCAATATTTCGATACTACTTCATGTTTTCTCACGATATGTGATTTGGCCTTCATATCTCAGAATTTCGCAAATTTTACATTTTTAAGCAAGTTTTCTTGCATTTTGTTTTGTACTAAAAATCATCGAATTTAGCAATATTTTGACCTTTATCATCCACTTTTCCTTTATGTGATTTAAACAAAATATCATCGAATTAGGCAATATTTGGCCGTTTTTCCACGTTTTTGTTAATTTTCTGTTTATTGTTATAAATTCATTATATATACGATAAAAATTATGCAAACACATAATTGATCAGAAAATAACCTTAAATACTTCATTTTCAATCATCTATTTGTTTCTCGTTAAAATACTGAGTAAGATATTGAAAAGGGGAGAAGTTCTGTTTTTACTGCATATATCGACGTTTCAGCCGGATTAGAACGGTTTTGCGTGTACATCTTCCATCGGTAATATAAACCGAAAATCAGGATCATTTTAGTTAATTTTAATGAAAACACATTGATTTTTATCATTTTTATTGGAAGCAACATCTTTATACGGCTTTTCTAGGGTCTTAAAAAATACGAAACGTCGCTTTATGATTCGAAGTTAAACTCCACTAATTGGGTATAATAATGACTTTTTTCACGTTTTTCATTTACTTTGATATTACGTAAATATATTCATTTTTACCAATATTTCGAGACTATTTCATGTAGTATCACGATATGTGATTTGGCCTTCAAATCTCAGATTTTCGCATAATATTGCATTTTAAGCAATTTTTTCTTACATTTTGTTTCGTACTAAAAATCATCAAATTCAGCAATATTTTGACGTCTATCATATTCTTTTCCTCTATATGATATAAACAAAATATCATCGAATTAGGCAATGTTTTGCTGTTTTTCCACGTTTTTGTGAATTTTCAGTTTATTGCTATTAATTCATTAAATATACGATAGAAATGATGCAAACACAAAATTGATTAGAAATTAACCTTAAACACTTCATTTTCAATCAACTATTTGTTTCTCGTTAAAATACTGAATAAGATATTGAAAAGGGGAGATGTTCTGTTTTTACTGCATATATCGACGTTTCAGCCGGATTAGAGCGGTTTTACGTGTACATCTTCCTTCGGTAATATAAACGGATAATCAGGAACATTTTAGTTAATTCTAATGAAAACACATTGATTTTTATCATTTGTATTGGAAACAACATTGTCATATGTCTTTTCTTGGATCTAAATAATACGAAACCTCGCTCTTTGATTTGAAGTTAAAATCCTCAAACATGGTAATATAGTGACTTTTTTCACGTTATTAACGTAGATATTTTTTACGTAAATATATTAGTTTTTACCAATATTTCGATACTACTTCATGTTTTCTCACGATATGTGATTTGGCCTTCATATCTCAGAATTTCGCAAATTTTACATTTTTAAGCAAGTTTTCTTGCATTTTGTTTTGTACTAAAAATCATCGAATTTAGCAATATTTTGACCTTTATCATCCACTTTTCCTTTATGTGATTTAAACAAAATATCATCGAATTAGGCAATATTTGGCCGTTTTTCCACGTTTTTGTTAATTTTCAGTTTATTGTTATAAATTCATTATATATACGATAAAAATTATGCAAACACATAATTGATCAGAAAATAACCTTAAATACTTCATTTTCAATCATCTATTTGTTTCTCGTTAAAATACTGAGTAAGATATTGAAAAGGGGAGAAGTTCTGTTTTTACTGCATATATCGACGTTTCAGCCGGATTAGAACGGTTTTGCGTGTACATCTTCCATCGGTAATATAAACCGAAAATCAGGATCATTTTAGTTAATTTTAATGAAAACACATTGATTTTTATCATTTGTATTGGAAGCAACATCTTTATACGGCTTTTCTAGGGTCTTAAAAAATACGAAACGTCGCTTTATGATTCGAAGTTAAATTCCATTAATTGGGTATAATAATGACTTTTTTCACGTTTTTCATTTAGTTTGATATTACGTAAATATATTCATTTTTACCAATATTTCGAGACTATTTCATGTAGTATCACGATATGTGATTTGGCCTTCAAATCTCAGATTTTCGCATAATATTGCATTTTAAGCAATTTTTTCTTACATTTTGTTTCGTACTAAAAATCATCAAATTCAGCAATATTTTGACGTCTATCATATTCTTTTCCTTTATGTGATATAAACAAAATATCATCGAATTAGGCAATGTTTTGCTGTTTTTCCACGTTTTTGTGAATTTTCAGTTTATTGCTATTAATTCATTAAATATACGATAAAAATAATGCAAACACAAAATTGATTAGAAATTAACCTTAAACACTTCATTTTCTATCAACTATTTGTTTCTCGTTGAAATACTGAATAAGATATTGAAAAGGGGAGATGTTCTGTTTTTACTGCATTTATCGACGTTTCAGCCGGATTAGAGCGGTTTTACGTGTACATCTTCCATCGGTAATATAAACGGAAAATCAGGATCATTTTAATTAATTTCAATGAAAACACATTGATTTTTATCATTTGTATTGGAAACAACATTGTCATATGTCTTTTCTTGGATCTAAATAATACGAAACCTCGCTCTATGATTTGAAGTTAAAATCCTCAAATATGGTAATATAGTGACTTTTTTCACGTTATTCATGTAGTGTGATTTTACGTAAATATATTAGTTTTAACCAATATTTCGATACTATTTCATGTTTTCTCACGATATGTGATTTGGCCATCATATCTGAAAATTTCGCAAATTTTACATTTTTAAGCAAGTTTTCTTGCATTTTGTTTTTTACTAAAAACCATCGAATTTAGCAATATTTTGACCTTTATCATTCCCTTTTCCTTTATGTGATTTAAACAAAATATGATCCAATTAGGCAATATTTTGCCGTTTTTCCACGTTTTTGTGAATTTTCAGATTATTGCTATTAATTCATTAAATATACGATAAAAATTATGCAAACACAAAATTGATTAGAAATTAACCTTAAACACTTCATTTTCAATCAACTATTTGTGTCTCGTTAAAATACTGAATAAGATATTGAAAAGGGGAGAAGTTCTGTTTTTATTGCATGTATCGACTTTTCAGCTGGATTAGAGCGGTTTTACGTGAACATCTTCCATTGGTAATATAAACGGAAAATAAGGAAGATTTTAGTTAATTCTAATGAAAACACATTGATTTTTATCATTTGTATTGGAAACAACATTGTCATAGGTCTTTTCTTGGATCTAAATAATATGAAACATCGCTCTTTGATTTGAAGTTAAAATCCTCAAATATGGTAATATAGTGACTTTTTTCACGTTATTCATGTAGTGTGATTATATGTAAATATATTAGCTTTTACCAATATTTCGATACTACTTCATGTTTTCTCACGATATGTGATTTGGCCTTCATATCTCAGAATATGGCAAATTTTCCATTTTAAGCAAGTTTTCTTGCATTTTGTTTTGTACTAAAAATCATCGAATTTAGCAATATTTTGACCTTTATCATCCCCTTTTCCTTTATGTGATTTCCTTTATGTGACTTTTTTCACGTTTTTCATGTAGTTTGATATTACGTAAATATATTCATTTTTACCAATATTTCGAGACTTTTACATGTAGTATCACGATATGTGATTTGGCCTTCAAATCTCAGATTTTCGCATAATATTGCATTTTAAGCAAGTTTTCTTGCATTTTGTTTCGTACTAAAAATCATCAGATTCAGCAATATTTTGACGTCTATCATCCCTTTTTCCTTTTTTGTGATATAAACAAAATATCATCGAATTAGGCAATATTTTGCTGTTTTTCCACGTTTTTGTGAGTTTTCAGTTTATTGCTATTAATTCATTAAATATACGATAAAAATGATGCAAACACAAAATTGATTAGAAATTAACCTTAAACACTTCATTTTCAATCTACTATTTGTTTCTCGTTAAAATACTGAATAAGATATTGAAAAGGGGAGATGTTCTATTTTTACTGCATATATCGACGTTTCAGCCGGATTAGAGCGGTTTTACGTGTACATCTTCCTTCGGTAATATAAACGGAAAATCAGGAACATTTTAGTTAATTCTAATGAAAACACATTGATTTTTATCATTTGTATTGGAAACAACATTGTCATATGTCTTTTCTTGGATCTAAATAATACGAAACCTCGCTCTTTGATTTGAAGTTAAAATCCTCAAACATGGTAATATAGTGACTTTTTTCACGTTATTCATGTAGATATTTTTCACGTAAATATATTAGTTTTTACCAATATTTCGATACTACTTCATGTTTTCTCACGATATGTGATTTGGCCTTCATATCTCAGAATTTCGCAAATTTTACATTTTTAAGCAAGTTTTCTTGCATTTTGTTTTGTACTAAAAATCATCGAATTTAGCAATATTTTGACCTTTATCATCCACTTTTCCTTTATGTGATTTAAACAAAATATCATCGAATTAGGCAATATTTGGCCGTTTTTCCCCGTTTTTGTTAATTTTCAGTTTATTGTTATAAATTCATTATATATACGATAAAAATTATGCAAACACATAATTGATCAGAAAATAACCTTAAATACTTCATTTTCAATCATCTATTTGTTTCTCGTTAAAATACTGAGTAAGATATTGAAAAGGGGAGAAGTTCTGTTTTTACTGCATATATCGACGTTTCAGCCGGATTAGAACGGTTTTGCGTGTACATCTTCCATCGGTAATATAAACCGAAAATCAGGATCATTTTAGTTAATTTTAATGAAAACACATTGATTTTTATCATTTGTATTGGAAGCAACATCTTTATACGGCTTTTCTAGGGTCTTAAAAAATACGAAACGTCGCTTTATGATTCGAAGTTAAATTCCACTAATTGGGTATAATAATGACTTTTTTCACGTTTTTCATTTAGTTTGATATTACGTAAATATATTCATTTTTACCAATATTTCGAGACTATTTCATGTAGTATCACGATATGTGATTTGGGCTTCAAATCTCAGATTTTCGCATAATATTGCATTTAAACAATTTTTTCTTGCATTTTGTTTCGTACTAAAAATCATCAAATTCAGCAATATTTTGACGTCTATCATATTCTTTTCCTTTATGTGATATAAGCAAAATATCATCGAATTAGGCAATGTTTTGCTGTTTTTCCACGTTTTTGTGAATTTTCAGTTTATTGCTATTAATTCATTAAATATACGATAAAAATGATGCAAACACAAAATTGATTAGAAATTAACCTTAAACACTTCATTTTCAATCAACTATTTGTTTCTCGTTAAAATACTGAATAAGATATTGAAAAGGGGAGATGTTCTGTTTTTACTGCATATATCGACGTTTCAGCCGGATTAGAGCGGTTTTACGTGTACATCTTCCATCGGTAATATAAACAGAAAATCAGGATCATTTTAATTAATTTTAATGAAAACACATTGATTTTTATCATTTGTATTGGAAACAACATTGTCATATGTCTTTTCTTGGATCTAAATAATACGAAACCTCGCTCTATGATTTGAAGTTAAAATCCTCAAATATGGTAATATAGTGACTTTTTTCACGTTATTCATGTAGTGTGATTTTACGTAAATATATTAGTTTTAACCAATATTTCGATACTATTTCATGTTTTCTCACGATATGTGATTTGGCCTTCATATCTGAGAATTTCGCAAATTTTACATTTTTAAGCAAGTTTTCTTGCATTTTGTTTTTTACTAAAAATCATCGAATTTAGCAATATTTTGACCATTATCATCCCTTTTTCCTTTTTTGTGATATAAACAAAATATCATCGAATTAGGCAATATTTTGCTGTTTTTCCACGTTTTTGTGAGTTTTCAGTTTATTGCTATTAATTCATTAAATATACGATAAAAATGATGCAAACACAAAATTGATTAGAAATTAACCTTAAACACTTCATTTTCAATCTACTATTTGTTTCTCGTTAAAATACTGAATAAGATATTGAAAAGGGGAGATGTTCTATTTTTACTGCATATATCGACGTTTCAGCCGGATTAGAGCGGTTTTACGTGTACATCTTCCTTCGGTAATATAAACGGAAAATCAGGAACATTTTAGTTAATTCTAATGAAAACACATTGATTTTTATCATTTGTATTGGAAACAACATTGTCATATGTCTTTTCTTGGATCTAAATAATACGAAACCTCGCTCTTTGATTTGAAGTTAAAATCCTCAAACATGGTAATATAGTGACTTTTTTCACGTTATTCATGTAGATATTTTTCACGTAAATATATTAGTTTTTACCAATATTTCGATACTACTTCATGTTTTCTCACGATATGTGATTTGGCCTTCATATCTCAGAATTTCGCAAATTTTACATTTTTAAGCAAGTTTTCTTGCATTTTGTTTTGTACTAAAAATCATCGAATTTAGCAATATTTTGACCTTTATCATCCACTTTTCCTTTATGTGATTTAAACAAAATATCATCGAATTAGGCAATATTTGGCCGTTTTTCCCCGTTTTTGTTAATTTTCAGTTTATTGTTATAAATTCATTATATATACGATAAAAATTATGCAAACACATAATTGATCAGAAAATAACCTTAAATACTTCATTTTCAATCATCTATTTGTTTCTCGTTAAAATACTGAGTAAGATATTGAAAAGGGGAGAAGTTCTGTTTTTACTGCATATATCGACGTTTCAGCCGGATTAGAACGGTTTTGCGTGTACATCTTCCATCGGTAATATAAACCGAAAATCAGGATCATTTTAGTTAATTTTAATGAAAACACATTGATTTTTATCATTTGTATTGGAAGCAACATCTTTATACGGCTTTTCTAGGGTCTTAAAAAATACGAAACGTCGCTTTATGATTCGAAGTTAAATTCCACTAATTGGGTATAATAATGACTTTTTTCACGTTTTTCATTTAGTTTGATATTACGTAAATATATTCATTTTTACCAATATTTCGAGACTATTTCATGTAGTATCACGATATGTGATTTGGGCTTCAAATCTCAGATTTTCGCATAATATTGCATTTAAACAATTTTTTCTTGCATTTTGTTTCGTACTAAAAATCATCAAATTCAGCAATATTTTGACGTCTATCATATTCTTTTCCTTTATGTGATATAAGCAAAATATCATCGAATTAGGCAATGTTTTGCTGTTTTTCCCCGTTTTTGTGAATTTTCAGTTTATTGCTATTAATTCATTAAATATACGATAAAAATGATGCAAACACAAAATTGATTAGAAATTAACCTTAAACACTTCATTTTCAATCAACTATTTGTTTCTCGTTAAAATACTGAATAAGATATTGAAAAGGGGAGATGTTCTGTTTTTACTGCATATATCGACGTTTCAGCCGGATTAGAGCGGTTTTACGTGTACATCTTCCATCGGTAATATAAACAGAAAATCAGGATCATTTTAATTAATTTTAATGAAAACACATTGATTTTTATCATTTGTATTGGAAACAACATTGTCATATGTCTTTTCTTGGATCTAAATAATACGAAACCTCGCTCTATGATTTGAAGTTAAAATCCTCAAATATGGTAATATAGTGACTTTTTTCACGTTATTCATGTAGTGTGATTTTACGTAAATATATTAGTTTTAACCAATATTTCGATACTATTTCATGTTTTCTCACGATATGTGATTTGGCCTTCATATCTGAGAATTTCGCAAATTTTACATTTTTAAGCAAGTTTTCTTGCATTTTGTTTTTTACTAAAAATCATCGAATTTAGCAATATTTTGACCATTATCATCCCCTTTTCCTTTATGTGATTTAAACAAAATATGATCGAATTAGGCAATATTTTGCCGTTTTTCCACGTTTTTGTGAATTTTCAGATTATTGCTATTAATTCATTAAATATACCATAAAAATTATGCAAACACAAAATTGATTAGAAATTAACCTTAAACACTTCATTTTCAATCAACTATTTGTTTCTTGTTAAAATACTGAATAAGATATTGAAAAGGGGAGAAGTTCTGTTTTTATTGCATGTATCGACTTTTCAGCTGGATTAGAGCGGTTTTACGTGAACATCTTCCATTGGTAATATAAACGGAAAATAAGGAAGATTTTAGTTAATTCTAATGAAAACACATTGATTTTTATCATTTGTATTGGAAACAACATTGTCATAGGTCTTTTCTTGGATCTAAATGATATGAAACATCGCTCTTTGATTTGAAGTTAAAATCCTCAAATATGGTAATATAGTGACTTTTTTCACGTTATTCATGTAGTGTGATTATATGTAAATATATTAGTTTTTACCAATATTTCGATACTACTTCATGTTTTCTCACGATATGTGATTTGGCCTTCATATCTCAGAATATGGCAAATTTTACATTTTAAGCAAGTTTTCTTGCATTTTGTTTTGTACTAAAAATCATCGAATTTAGCAATATTTTGACCTTTATCATCCCCTTTTCCTTTATGTGATTTCCTTTATGTGACTTTTTTCACGTTTTTCATGTAGTTTGATATTACGTAAATATATTCATTTTTACCAATATTTCGAGACTTTTACATGTAGTATCACGATATGTGATTTGGCCTTCAAATCTCAGATTTTCGCATAATATTGCATTTTAAGCAAGTTTTCTTGCATTTTGTTTCGTACTAAAAATCAACAGATTCAGCAATATTTTGATGTCTATCATCCCTTTTTCCTTTTTGTGATATAAACAAAATATCATTGAATTAGGCAATATTTTGCTGTTTTTCCACGTTTTTGTGAGTTTTCAGTTTATTGCTATTAATTCATTAAATATACGATAAAAATGATGCAAACACAAAATTGATTAGAAATTAACCTTAAACACTTCATTTTCAATCTACTATTTGTTTCTCGTTAAAATACTGAATAAGATATTGAAAAGGGGAGATGTTCTATTTTTACTGCATATATCGACGTTTCAGCCGGATTAGAGCGGTTTTACGTGTACATCTTCCATCGGTAATATAAACGGAAAATCAGGAACATTTTAGTTAAGTCTAATGAAAACACATTGATTTTTATCATTTGTATTGGAAACAACATTGTCATATGTCCTTTCTTGGATCTAAATAATACGAAACCTCGCTCTATGATTTGAAGAAAAAAATCCTCAAAAATGGTAATATATTTACTTTTTTCACGTTACTCATGTAGTGTGATTTTACGTATATATATTAGTTTTTACCAATATTTCGATACTACTTCATGTTTTCTCACGATATGTGATTTGGAATTCATATCTCAGATTTTCGCATACTATTGCATTTTTAAGCAAGTTTTCTTGCATTTTGTTTTGTACTAAAAATCATCGAATTCAGCAATGTTTTGACGTTTATCATCCCCTTTTCCTTTATGTGATATAAACAAAATATCATCGAATTAGGCAATATTTTGCTGTTTTTCCACGTTTTTGTGATTTTTCAGTTTATTGTTATTAATTCATTATATATACGATAAAAATGATGCAAACACATAATTAATTAGAAATTAACCTTAAGCACTTCATTTTCAATCAACTATTTGTTTCTCGTTAAAATACTGAGTAAGATATTGAAAAGGGAAAAAGTTCTGTTTTTATTGCATATATCGACGTTTCAGCTGGATTAGAGTAGTTTTACGTGTACATCTTCCATCGGTAATATAAACGGAAAATCAAGAACATTTTAGTTAATTCTAATGAAAACACATTGATTTTTATCATTTGTATTTGAAACAACATTGTTATATGTCTTTTCTTGGATATAAATAATACGAAACCTCGCTCTATGATTTGAAGTTAAAATTCTCAAATATGGTAGTACAGTGACTTTTTTCACGTTATTCATGTAGTGTGATTTTACGTATATATATTCGTTTTTACCAATATTTCGATACTACTTCATGTTTTCTCACGATATGTGATTTGGCCTTCAAATCTCAGAATTTCGCAAATTTTGCATTTTTAAGCAAGTTTTCTTGCATTTTGTTTTGTACTAAAAATCATCGAATTTAGCAATATTTTGACCTTTATCATCCCCTTTTCTTTCATGTGATTTAAACCAAATATCCTCGGGAGAAGTTCTGTTTTTATTGCATATATCGACGTTTCAGTCGGATTAGAACGGTTTTACGTTTATATCTTCTATCGGTAATATTAACCGAAAATCAGGAACATTTTAGTTAATTTTAATAAAAACACATTGAGTTTTTTCATTTGTATTAGAAGCAACATCTTTATACGTATTTTCTAGGGTCTAAAATATACGAAACGTTGCTCTATGATTCGAAGTTAAAATCCTCAAATTTGGTATAATAAGGATTTTTCACGTTTTTCATGTAGTTTGATATTACGTAAAAATATTACCAATATTGCGATACTATTTCATGTAGTATCACGATATGTGATTTGTCCTTCATATCTCAGATTTTCGCATAATATTGCATTTTAAGCAAGTTTTCTTGCATTTTGTTTTGTACTAAAAATCATCGAATTCAGCAATATTTTGACGTTTATCATCCAATTTTCCTTTATGTGAAATAAACAAAATATCATTGAATTAGGCAATATTTTGCTGTTTTTCCACGTTTTTGTGAATTTTCAGTTTATTGTTATTAATTCATTAAATATACGATAAAAATGATGCAAACACATAATTGATTAGAAATTAACCTTAAACACTTCATTTTCAATCAACTATTTGTTTCTCGTTAAAATACTGAGTAAGATATTGAAAAGGGGAGAAGTTCTGTTTTTATTGCATATATCGACGTTTCAGCTGGATTAGAGCGGTTTTACGTGTACGTTTTCCATCGGTAATATATACGGAAAATCAGGAACATTTTAGTTAAGTCTAATGAAAACACATTGATTTTTATCATTTGTATTAGAAACAACATTGTCATATGTCTTTTCTTGGATCTAAATAACACGAAACCTCGCTCTATGATTTGAAGTTAAAATCCTCAAATATGTTAATATAGTGACTTTTCACGTTATTCATGCAGTGTGATTTTAGGTATATATTTTCGTTTTTACCAATATTTCGATACTACTTCATGTTTTCTCACGATATGTGATTTGGCCTTCATATCTCAGAATTTCTCAAATTTTGCAATTTTAAGCATGTTTTCTTGCATTTTGTTTTGTACTAAAAATCATCGAATTTAGCAATATTTTGACCTTTATCATCCCCTTTTCCTTTATGTGATTTAAACAAAATATCATCGAATTAGGCAATATATTGCCGTTTTTCACGTTTTTGTGAAACTTCAGTTTATTGGTATAATTCATTAAATATACAAAAAAATAATGCAAACACATAATTGATCAGAAAATAACCTTAAATACTTCATTTTCAATCATCTATTTGTTTCTCGTTAAAATACTGAGTAAGATATTGAAAAGGGGAGAAGTTCTTTTTTTATTGCATATATCGACGTTTCAGCCGGATTAGAACGGTTTTACGTTTACATCTTCTATCGGTAATATAAACCGAAAATCAGGAACATTTTAGTTAATTTTAATGAAAACACATTGATTTTTATCATTTGTATTAGAAGCAACATCTCTATACGTCTTTTCTAGGGTCTCAAAAAAACGAAACGTCGCTTTATGATTCGAAGTTAAAATCCTCAAATTTGGTATAATAAGGATTTTTCACGTTGTTCATGTAGTTTGATATTACGTAAAAAAATAACAATATTGCGATACTATTTCATGTAGTATCACGATATGTGATTTGACCTTCATGTCTCAGGTTTTCGCATAATATTGCATTTTAAGCAAGTTTTCTTGCATTTTGTTTTGTACTAAAAATCATCGAATTCAGCAATATTTTGACCTTTATCATCCACTTTTCTTTCATGTGATTTAAACCAAATATCATCGAATTAGGCAATATTTTGCCGTTTTTCCACGTTTTTGTGTATTTTCAGTTTATTGTTATTAATTCATTAAATATACGATAAAAATTATGTAAACACATAATTGATCAGAAAATAACCTTATATACTTCATTTTCAATCATCTATTTGTTTCTCGTTAAAATACTGAGTAAGATATTGAAAAGGGGAGAAGTTCTGTTTTTATTGCATATATCGACGTTTCAGCCGGATTAGAACGGTTTTACCTTTACATCTTCTATCGGTAATATAAACCGAAAATCAGGAACATTTTAGTTAATTTTAATGAAAACACATTGATTTTTATCATTTGTATTGAAAGCAACATCTTTATACGTCTTTTCTAGGGTCTAAAAAATACGAAACCTCGCTCTATGATTCGAAGTTAAAATCCTCAAATTTGGTATAATAAGGATTTTTCACGTTTTTCATGTAGTTTGATATTACGTAAATATATTACCAATATATGAAATATACTAATGAAATATACATGAAATATACTATTTCATGTAGTATCACGATATGTGATTTGGCCTTCATATCTCAAATTTTCGCATAATATAACATTTTAAGCAAGTTTTCTTGCGTTTTGTTTTGTACCAAAATTCATCGAATTCAGCAATATTTTGACGTTTATCATCCAACCTGTCCTCTTAAAAAGAACGTCAACAGTTGCCGTTTGACTCTACGGCTGTTTTTGGACGTTATTTTGTCTTAAACTACGTCTATTTTCGCTTCCATGGACTATCTCTTGTTATACAATGAAATACCACACTCTTATTATTCTATAACTCACTGACTATGCTCTGATATATGTTCTTCAAGTAAAAATACATATATTTTTGCCTTAATTAGGCCATAATCCAGAAAATTCCAGCCCATCGATCTTTATATTTAGGAAAACATCTAATAAATTTGGAAATGAATTTTTCGTTCGCCGACAGTTTCCTGTTACTATTTAGTCGTTTATGCTTTAATGTCGCTGGTCATTGTGACTTTCCCAGGATATATATGTTTTGTAGTAGCATTTAGTCACACTACAGTAATTTAACTAATGGGAAACCTTTATAGTCGTCGTAAATTAGTAATAATCATTTATCAAATAATAAATTAGCAAACATGTACAACTTCTTATGTTACGACTTTTCGGGTAGGCCGTTCTGTTTGTTTACAACCCCAATGTTTCAAAAAACACAATACTTTTAATATATAAGTGACTAAGTATGCTCTAATACATGGTCCTCAATGAAAATTATGTTTTTTGTTGTTAATTTGTCCATAATGAATAAGATTCGTTACTGTTGATCTTTATATTAAGAAAAACATCTAAGAAATTTGGTATTGAATTTTCGTTCAAATAAAGTTTCCAGTTACTATTTCCTAGTTATCCTTAAATGTAGGTGGTCATTATTTTACTGTTATGTATATAGAAATTTAGCATTATGCATTTATAATACAGAACAATTTGGTCGTTCCACTGCCTCATAATTATATAAAACACATTGTGACAAATACTTGATAATTAAAATCAGACTTTTTTGACAACTATAAAAAATCCTGTTGAAATCATGCCGTTTTGAGTTGTCATACGCTTCTTAGTAAATAATATTGTGTAATGTTTGGCACAATTTATCACTGTATTTACACACTGTTTAGGTATTAATGTATTAATTTTTTTTAATGTGTAATATGTTACTTAATCCTAAACTTCTTTTGCAACATTTATATCAGTTATAAATAATTGTCGCGAAACGGCGTATGAAAAAATAAATTTCCCCAAATGAAATTAGTGTATCGGCGATCGAGCGGCCATATTTAAAAGTGTATACTCTTGTCACTGTTCTGACATTAGTTTTCGATGTACGTATTTCATTTTTGTACCAATGTGTTCGCAATAGAATGTTCTAGAAAAACATAAGTATAAAACGTCACATAAGGATGTGTTCGACCGGCAACATATATGAAAACTACGTCGATTATACTCGTCGTGTCAATAATACAATTGTTTTACCACGCTGATTCAATGCCATACTGTTTTCTCAAATAAGCTCTTCGGCTTTTAGAAAAAACGTAAATTTCATGACAAACATTTGTAAACTATCCCCAAGTAGATCGGATCGAAATTGGAATTTATACAAATATTTATTCTCGTGTTGCCCGCCAGTGTCACCCTTGAGTAACCAGAAACGGATTTACAGTAAAAAGTAGGCTAACTCATCCTAATCCTTGCACAAGCCCTCCAGAATTTCTTTATTGAAGATCAGCAAAAAATTATTGCGCAGCTCATATTATACAGTTTAAGAATGAGATTTCCTTGTTCTAAAGGAATGAAAATAACACTGCCTTAATCTCAGTCGATTAAGGCAGTGTCTGGGATGCTCCCGGTGCCCGTGCCTGGTGCTCGTGCACCAGGCACGGGCGATAGTGTACGTTTAATTGTTCTTTTAGTGTAAATAACGGAATAAAATGTAAGACATAGTCTGCAGATCTTTTTCCAGATGTCTTTTATTTTTTTTTCCTAAAGAAAACTAAGATATTGCGAATTTTGCTTAACAAGTAAATTAATTATTAACTTTTTGTCGTTATTATTGTTATAATTAAAAGAATTACATCTTGTTTTTTTTGCTTATGTACAAAACAAAGTCTAATAACCACAGTTCGTTACCCCTAAATCAACACAACATAACCAGTTTACTCATGTCATCGCCCCTAAATCAACAAAAACAACCAGTGTATTATTGTAAATAATTATATCTTATGATTTCTTAGCAATGGTAAGACATTTTTAAGACTCTAACCTTCGTAAGAAGGTATGATGTATACGAACTGAACGACCGGGCTTCACAACAAAAACATGGCCACATGAGTTGGATTATTCCGGTAATATTGAGCTACTGTTCATTGTTATTAGTTTAACAATACTGTTAGGGAATGTCATAAGAGTTAGGGAATGTCATAAGAGTAGTCACAGGGCAACCAAAGATACCCAGCTTCTGGGTACGGGATCTTTGCCCGAAACGCTATGCGTGCTAGTGGCTTTACAATAATAATAATAATTTATTTAGGAAAAATATATACATAGATGCAGAGTTACAGTACAAACATTCTGTTTGATTTATAGATAGAGGTAGTACATACAATACCTAAAGCCACTAGTACGCATAGCGTTTCGGGCAAGATTGTAAAATCATCATTATTCCTATTTTCTCTCTTAACCCCCAGTGTACCTTCTCGTATATTAATAAATAAATAACCAGGGTTTTTTATGCGGCTGTGCTGAAAGCCTGGCGTAAAATAAATCATTATGTCGGAGAACAGGAAGCTACAAATTAGGTTTATATTGAGGTTCCCCCCCTCCCCCCTTTCCCCCCAATTACGGGTCTGTCACCACAAGCTACCACAAGCTACACAAGCTTCACAAAGCTTCCTGGCAATACGTTAGTAATTAATAAATATGATATGTTAGGCTGACCTAACCTAACCTAACCTAATCAAACCTAACCAAATCTAACCTAACCAAATCTAACCTAACCAAATCTAACCTAACCAAATCTAACCTAGCTTAACCAAACCAAACCTAACCTAACCTAACCTAACCTAACCGATGCTTGGATCGTCGACTTGATTTGGTGTCACCATTTCTTTATTTTCGTCTAATTTCTTTATAAAAAGATACTTTTTCAGATTAAAATTATGTTTTTTCGTGTTCTACATTCAGTACCAACATTATAATGAGTAAATATATCTTATTTATTCATTACTAACATATTGCTAGGAAGCTATGTGAAGCTTGTGTAGCTTGTGGTAGCTTGTAATTAGACAGACCGCCAATTACTGGTGGAGTAAATCAGCCTAGCCTACTTCTTCCTAGCATAACCTAGCCAACACTAGCCAAGCCTAGTCTACCCTTGCCTAGCCTAGCAAACAGCCCTTGAACCCCCTACTGTTAAGACTCTGCTCTCTGATTGTACCTATGACACCTGTTATTAATTTCCTTCTGTATCTTTAGCTCCAGTATGTTGTTATATTATGCTGTGCAAATTTGGGACCTGGCCCTCTAGTATCTTACATATATATATTATTTGATACCATTCTTGTCTCCTGTCCAGAAAGTACATTTTGAGAGCTTTGAGA
The DNA here is from genome assembly GCF_040958095.1 of Procambarus clarkii. Classification (NCBI taxonomy): domain Eukaryota; kingdom Metazoa; phylum Arthropoda; class Malacostraca; order Decapoda; family Cambaridae; genus Procambarus; species Procambarus clarkii. The sequence continues at coordinate 34,896,836 of NC_091205.1, read as the reverse complement.
CGGTCTCAATTATTTAGATGTTTTATCATTTATATGTTTGCTGTTTATGGTCTCTTTATTTCCTCTAATTCAGAGATTTCTCCTGTTCAGAAAGGGGGAGTCAGTACCGAGCAATACTCAAGATGGGACAGCACCAGTTATTTGAATAGTATTAGCATTACTGTGGGTTGGGTCTTTGAATTTTAACATTCTCATAAACCATTCCATTATTTTTCTGGCCGCCACTATATTTGCTCGATTATGTTCACAAAGTGTGAGGTCGTCAGACGTCGTAATTCTCAGATCTCATGCATGTTTTTTCCTTCTTAGAGTAGGTCTGATTGTGTCCTGTGTTCCTTGTTTCATTTAATTTCCTCGTTTCTACCATACTTCAGCACCTGTAACTTATCACTGTTAAAATCATGTTATTTCTGTTTTTTCAATGTCTCCTACAGTGCCAATTTACTTGTGTCTACTGCATCATCTGTAGAGTTTCATTGTTCAAATGTGTTATAAAATACATGCACCACCATCTTAGTGGTGCATATATGTATTCTACCTTGCATTTATATGCAAGGTAGAAAAATATGCATGAAAAAATATATATGAAAAATATGCATTTATGTTTTTTATAATTAATCTAAACTGATGCTATTGTATATCTGTTAATAATTTATTTTTGTTTTTTTTAGGTAAAATTTAAATCAGACAACATTATCAATTGCAACATTACAACATTGTCAACAATTCTATCTGAGAGAACATTACAGCAATGGCTTCCAGTAATTCAAGTAAGTTACATTATAATTGTGATTTGTTTATAATATATACTTTAAATTTTGTTTTTGTATGTTATTAATTTTATTTGGGTGTAAGTTCATATTATCATTAGATATAGAGTATAAAATCTTAATTTTGTTTTGTCAATTTTGTCTGTTAGAATTGCATATCTATTTCAAACTTTATTAATACCACAAAATGTTAGTTAAGTTGAATATTAATTTAATATTATTGGAAGATCAAAAAACTTAGTCAAATAAGTATTTGAGTCCCAATTCAATTATTTGCAGTTCACAAATTGCAATTTTGATTTACATTGAAAATTCCATATTATTCTTCTCTTATTAAATTTGGTTTACTTGTGTAATTAATAAAATCTGGTGCTGTACAGGTTCTCAATAATACAATCACAATTCTCCGCTCAATCTTCTGTAGCACTGTACTGCTTTGTGGTCTTTCATTATGCTACTACTGTGTTTTTTGTACCACTGTATTACATTTTAAACATTTTACTCTTTTTTATGATTGCCCAGATTATCTTTATTTACAGGCCAGAAGAAACCTTTCCAGCGGTGTTGTCCCATCTGCAGTAATGTCATTAGTGTTCGTCGACATTTCTGCAACTGTGGACACAGCTTTATAGATGAAAAGCGTAAGGGTGATGTAGAGCGGGAGGAGAAATATAAGGAAATGGGTCGAAGAGCTGCTAAGCATCAAAACCTTTGCAGATCTTGAGGTTATCTTGAGATGATTTCGGGGCTTTAGTGTCCCCGCGGCCCGGTCCTCGACCAGGCCTCCACCCCCAGGAAGCAGCCCGTGACAGCTGACTAACTCCCAGGTACCTATTTACTGCTAGGTAACAGGGGCATTCAGGGTGAAAGAAACTTTGCCCATTTGTTTCTGCCTCGTGCGGGAATCGAATCCGCGCCACAGAATTACGAGTCCTGCGCGCTATCCACCAGGCTACGAGGCCCCCAAAGCCATGAAAAAATCTGTAAGTATTTCATGCATTCTGTTATTTCTTCAATTAAAATTGTATCATATTGTATTAATATCCATTCTGTTAGGTTTTAAATTTTCCCACAAATAAACAGATTTTAAGCCATTTGATAATTAATTAGTATTAACATTTTCAATTTTGGTGGATACTGTACTTATTGATGTTAATAATAAAGTAATGTGCATTATATAAGTAATTTTGTGTTATTTTATATTTTTTAAATTCCATTAGTTATGTAATTATACTTTAATGATATAACTATCAGTAGGTCTCTTAAACTAGGTAAGAAAAGTACATCTTAAGCTACTTCGGTACTTCTGCACTTTTGCAGATGTACCCATCTGTATGAGGGAGGGATCTGTCTGTTTCAGAAGCTTATGGTTATCCCATCTTATATTCTGTAATCATAAAGTTAATCTCTTTTTTTATAATTGAAGCCATATCTCTTGAACACTGTGTTCAAATTAACACTAAAAATATTTTAGTTATATTTGTAACTATTTTGTTGTATTGCAGGTCTCTAAGCTACAAGGTGGTGGTTATCAAGTTGCTGTCATCTATTTTAAGGTCGGCAATAGAAATACCACAAAGGGCATGCTACCAGGAAGTGGTCTGTCAAGCAAAAATGTTAATAATCTCACCGAATTGTTTTATCTTGGTAATTATTATTATTATTATTTTGCATAAGCTAACAATGAAAATCATAAAACCTGCATGTTCCTTTGTGTTGGCAATAATGAAAAGCATTTACATAGTACAGTAGTTTAGTTCATATATTATGCATCCCATATCCATGTTGTTAGCGGTAGTGGAAATGGTTGCAGAGGCACATACTTAATTGGCTCCGGGACTGAACCAAGCAATTCATTTTAGCTAAGCAAGTTTTAATCTTGATGACCTAGTTACATAATTCCATGCACATCACCACATTGACAAGGGGCTCGAGACCGACCATGAGTACAGATTTTAAATTAAGCAACTGACATGTGTGGAGAGCTAGTGTCACAATTGATATGTTTATCTTGCACACTGCCTCCATCCAGTGGACAGCGGTGGATAGGTTACAATCACTTAGTTACTACATACAGTTAGCAAACTGGTGATATTTGACCAAGATTCCTGGCAGCAGATCATTTTGAATGAAATATTTCCTCATATCTTGAACATTTGTTATAGAATTATCCGAATTCACATATCTTTTTTCACTCCATCACATAGTGGAGGAGGGTGTGCAAATAATTTTGACACACTTTACTTTGCATCAGGTCTATATCATCAGATAATGAGACTTCCTTTACATATGGGTACCAAAATTCCCATAATGACATAGTTCCTCATTGCTGCCAAATTTCACATTTCAGTGTTTCTTTCAATTAAAGTTTTTTGGACGACATATTTTGTAATGATGATACCATATTAAATTTACGCATGTTTCTTAATTTTCAGCATACATGCAGGACAATGGATCAAGTGTCAACAAGATACCAACAAATAATATAGATGCCCAAGAAGATATCAACATCAGTGAGGCAAAAGAAAAGAATGGGGAGCAAGAGCTTAAGTTAAAGAAAATGAAGAAAAAACGAAGACTGTCTGAAGATTCAACTATTAAAGGTAATCAAAACTCATTCTTCGTTTTTTAAATTCAAAGGAAAACTTGTATATATTTTAGACAAGTTTTTAGGTTCCACAATTACATTACTGATTTGTTGTATAAAGTAGTTGTATTTTATACAGCTGATGAGTCACAATAATGTTGCTGAAGAATGTTGTCCTAACCACACACAAAAAGATGAAAATACAAAGACGTTTCGGTCCGTTCTGGACCACTATTAATTCAATTGTTAGTTGTATTATACTTGACTGCTGATATAGTTTATTTCATGTATTCCAGTTCACAGTAATATTAAAATTAACATCAGAGCCTGACGGCTCAGTGGACAGTGCTCTGGGTTTGTAATCCTAAGGGTCAAGGTTCTATTTTTATTAGATGCTGAAACAAATGGGCAGTTTCTTTTGCCCTGATGCACCTATTCACCTAACAGTAAATAGGTACTTGGGAGTTAGACAGCTGATATGGGCTGCTTACTGGGAATGTGAGTGTTAAAATTAGGATTAAGGACTTGCCCAAAAAGCTATGCATGCTAGTGTCTGTTCAAGAATGTAAGAAATATTTTATATATATATATATATATATATATATATATATATATATATATATATATATATATATATATATATATATACATACACATATATATATGTCGTACCTAGTAGCCAGAACTCACTTCTTGCCCTACTATGCAATCCCCGATTTCCCTAATAGGCCGATTGATTTACTTTATTTTCAATAAATTGTTTCCAATTAGTTTATTTGAATTATTATTATTACATTATATTAGGAACATAAATTAATGACTTAGTTGTGTGAGTATAGGTTACGTTTAGATAGGTTAGGTAAGGTTGGTTAGGTTCGGTCATATATCTACGTTAGTTTTAACTCAAATTTCAAAAAAATAACTTATAAATAATGAAATGGAATGATTTATCATTTCATAAGAAAAAAATGAGAAAAATACACAAATTCAGGAAAACTTGGATTATTAGGGAAATCGGGCCTTGCATAGTAGGCCGAGTATGACGTTCTGGCTACTAGGTACAACATATATATATATATATATATATATATATATATATATATATATATATATATATATATATATATATATATATATATATATATATATATATATATATATATATATATATATATATATATATATATATGTCGTACCTAGTAGCCAGAACGCACTTCTTAGCCTACTATGCAAGGCCCGATTTGCCTAATAAGCCAAGTTTTCCTGAATTAATATATTTTCTCTAATTTTTTTCTTATGAAATGATAAAGCTACCCATTTCATTATGTATGAGGTCAATTTTTTTTATTGGAGTTAAAATTAACGTAGATATATGACCGAACCTAACCAACCCTACCTAACCTCACCTGACCTATCTCTATAAGTTAGGTTAGGGTAGGTAGCCGAAAAAGTTAGGTTAGGTTAGGTTAGGTAGGTTAGGTAGTCGAAAAACAATTAATTCATGAAAACTTGACTTATTAGGCAAATCGGGCCTTGCATAGTAGGCTGAGAAGTGCGTTCTGGCTACTAGGTACGACATATATATATATATATATATATATATATATATATATATATATATATATATATATATATATATATATATATATATATATATACATATATATATATATATATATATATATATATATATATATATATATATATGTATATATATATATATATATATATATATATATATATATATATATATGTCGTACCTAGTAGCCAGAACTCACTTCTATGCCTACTATTCAAGGCCCAATTTGCCTAATAAGCCAAGTTTTCATGAATTAGTATATTTTCTCTAATTTTTTTCTTATGAAATTATAAAGCTACCCATTTCATTACGTATGAGGTCAATTTTTTTTTATTGGAGTTAAAATTAATGTAGATATATGACCGAACCTAACCAACCCTACCTAACCTAACCTAACCTATCTTTATCGGTTAGGTTAGGTTAGGTAGCCGAAAACGTTAGGTTAGGTTAGGTTAGGTAGGTTAGGTAGTCGAAAAACAATTAATTCATGAAAACTTGGCTTATTAGGCAAATCGGGCCTTGAATAGTAGGCATAGAAGTGCGTTCTGGCTACTAGGTACGACATATATATATATATATATATATATATATATATATATATATATATATATATATGTCGTACCTAGTAGCCAGAACGCAGTTCTCAACCTACAATGCAAGGCCCAATTTGCCTAATAAGCCAAGTTTTCATGAATTAATTGTTTTTCGACTACCTAACCAACCTAACCTAACCTAACCTAACTTTTTCGGCTACCTAACCTAACCTAACCTATAAAGATAGGTTAGGTTAGGTTAGGTAGGGTTGGTTAGGTTCGGTCATATATCTACGTTAATTTTTACTCAATTAAAAAAAAATTGACCTCATACATAATGAAATGGGTACCTTTATCATTTCACAAGAAAAAAATTAGAGAAAATATATTAATTCAGGAAAACTTGGCTTATTAGGCAAATCAGGCCTTGCATTGCAGGCCGAGTACGACGTTCTGGCTACTAGGTACAACATATATATATATATATATATATATATATATATATATATATATATATATATATATATATATATATATATATATATATATATATATATATATATATATATATATATATATATATATATATATATATATATATATATATATATATATATATGTCGTACCTAGTAGCCAGAACTCACTTCTCAGCCTACTATGCATGGCCCGATTTGCCTAATAAGCCTAGTTTTCATGAATTAATGTTTTTTCGACAACCTAACCTACCTAACCTAACCTAACCTAACGTTTTCGGCTACCTAACCTAACCTAACCTATAAAGATAGGTTAGGTTAGGTTAGGTAGGGTTGGTTAGGTTCGGTCATATATCTACGTTAATTTTAACTCAAATAAAAAAAAATTGACCTCATACATAATGAAATGGGTAGCTTTATCATTTCATAAGAAAAAAATTAGAGAAAATATATTAATTCGGTAAAACTTGGCTTATTAGGCAAATCGGGCCTCGCACAGTAGGCTGAGAAGTGAGTTCTGGCTACTAGGTACGACATATATATATATATATATATATATATATATATATATATATATATATATATATATATATATATATATATATATATATATATATATATATATATATATATATGTCGTACCTAGTAGCCAGAACTCACTTTTCAGCCTACAATGCAAGGCCCGATTTGCCTAATAAGCCAAGTTTTCATGAAATAATATATTTTCTCTATTTTTTTTCTTATGAAATGATAAAGCAACCCATTTCATTATGTAAGAGGTGAATTTTTTTTTATTGGAGTTAAAATTAACGTAGATATATGACCGAACCTAACCAACCCTACCTAACCTAACCTAACCTATCTTTATAGGTTAGGTTAGGTTAGGTAGCCGAAAAAGTTAGGTTAGGTTAGGTTAGGTAGGTTAGGTAGTCGAAAAGCAATTAATTCATGAAAACTTGGCTTATTAGGCAAATCGGGCCTTGCATAGTAGGCTCAGAAGTGAGTTCTGGCTACTAGGTACGACATATATATATATATATATATATATATATATATACATATATATATATATATATATATATATATATATATATATATATATATATATATATGTCGTACCTAGTAGCCAGAACTCACTTCTCAGCCTACTATTCAAGGCCCGATTTGCCTAATAAGCCAAGTTTTCCAGAATTAATATATTTACTATAATTTTTTTCTTATGAAATGATAAAGCAACCCTTTTCTCTATGTATGAGGTCAATTTTTTTTTATTGGAGTTAAAATTAACATAGATATATGACCGAACCTAACCAACCCTACCTAACCTAACCTAACCTATATTTATAGGTAAGGTTAGGTTAGGTAGCCAAAAAAAGCTAGGTTAGGTTAGGTTAGGTAGGTTAGGTAGACGAAAAAACATTAATTCATGAAAACTTGGCTTATTAGGCAAATCGGGCCTTGAATAGTAGGCTGAGAAGTGCGTTCTGGCTATTAGGTACGACATATATATATATATATATATATATATATATATATATATATATATATATATATATATATATATATATATATATATATATATATATATATGTCGTACCTAATAGCCAGAACGCACTTCTCAGCCTACTATGCAAGGCCCGATTTGCCTAATAAGCCAAGTTTTCCTGAATTAATATATTTTCTCTAATTTTTTTCTTATGAAATGATAAAGCTACGCATTTCATTATGTATGAGGTCAATTTTTTTTATTAGAGTTAAAATTAACGTAGATATATGACCGAACCTAACCATCCCTACCTAACCTAACCTAACCTATCTTTATAGGTTAGGTTCGGTTAGGTAGCAGAAAACGTTAGGTTAGGTCAGGTTAGGTAGGTTAGGTAGTCGAAAAAACATTAATTCATGAAAACTTGGCTTATTAGGCAAATCGGGCCTTGCATAGTAGGCTGAGAAGTGCGTTCTGGCTACTAGGTACGACATATATATATATATATATATATATATATATATATGTCGTACCTAGTAGCCAGAACTCACTTCTCAGCCTACTATTCTAGGCCCGATTTGCCTAATAAGCCAAGTTTTCCTGAATTAATATATTTACTATAATTTTTTTCTTATGAAATGAGAAAGCAACCCTTTTCTCTATGTATGAGGTCAATTTTTTTTTATTGGAGTTAAAATTAACGTAGATATATGACCGAACCTAACCAACCCTACCTAACCTAACCTAACCTAGATTTATAGGTAAGGTTAGGTTAGGTAGCCAAAAAAAGCTAGGTTAGGTTAGGTTAGGTAGGTTAGGTAGACGAAAAAACATTAATTCATGAAAACTTGGCTTATTAGGCAAATCGGGCCTTGAATAGTAGGCTGAGAAGTGCGTTCTGGCTATTAGGTACGACATATATATATATATATATATATATATATATATATATATATATATATATATATATATATATATATATATATATATATATATATTTATATATATATATGTATATTTCATTTATTTATTTATTTATTTATTTATTTATTTATATACAAGAAGGTACATTGGGTTTGTGAGAATATATAGCATAGTATTTACAATTTTGTAAAGCCATTAGTATGCGCAGCATTTCAGGCAGGTCCTTTATCTAATAGATAATTTTAATTAGGTAAATTCTAGCAGAATTAATAAAATAACAAATACATTGCAAGAAAAAAAATGAGATGAGAGAGAATAGTAGGTATATTAAAGCCCATTGGTATATTAAAGCTCTGATTGATTACACTGACAGCTTGATTGGTAATTTAAACAAGATTAATAGACACCATACAGCAGATTGACAGCACATATAAGAAGACAGCAATGATAACAATGGTAAAGATGTTCGGATCGGGTACATAAAAATTTGGAGATTGGGTAGCAATAGATACAGTGCAATTTTAAAGCAAAATGTAAAAAACTATGAAGATGAAATTATGTACTTTTTTGTATTGTTTATGAATGACGCAAAAGTTGGACAGCTTTTAAATTCAATAGGAAGTGAGTTCCATGGACTGGGTCCGTTTGTTTATATATATATATATATATATATATATATATATATATATATATATATATATATATATATATTAGTATATTTTGGTAGCAGTCTTTCCTGTAGACATATATTATTAAATATGACCGAAAAAGTAAGATTAATAATTCTAACACGAATTTTCTCAATCTTTCGTACATTACGCTTCACTGTTGGAGGTAAATCAAAAATTAATTCTCCAAAATTCATTTTTATTTCTAGTCTGACGCGACACGGGCGCGTTTCGTAAAACTTATTACATTTTCAAAGACTTTAGTTCACAAATACACAACTGAATAGAACTTACGTATCTCCGATTTTATATCTACATTTGAGTGAGGTGGCATTAACACAAGACAGAACACGAGGGGATATTAATAGGGTATTAAAAGTATCAACACAAGACAGAACACAAACAATGGGTATTGAATAGAAGTGTTTGTAGAAAGCCTATTGGTCCATATTTCTTGATGCTTCTATATTGGAGCGGAGTCTTGAGGTGGGTAGAATATAGTTGTGCAATAATTGGCTGTTGATTGCTGGTGTTGACTTCTTGATGTGTAGTGCCTCGCAAACGTCAAGCCGCCTGCTATCGCTGTATCTATCGATGATTTCTGTGTTGTTTACTAGGATTTCTCTGGCGATGGTTTGGTTGTGGGAAGAGATTATATGTTCCTTAATGGAGCCCTGTTGCTTATGCATCGTTAAACGCCTAGAAAGAGATGTTGTTGTCTTGCCTATATACTGGGTTTTTTGGAGCTTACAGTCCCCAAGTGGGCATTTGAAGGCATAGACGACGTTAGTCTCTTTTAAAGCGTTCTGTTTTGTGTCTGGAGAGTTTCTCATGAGTAGGCTGGCCGTTTTTCTGGTTTTATAGTAAATCGTCAGTTGTATCCTCTGATTTTTGTCTGTAGGGATAACGTTTCTATTAACAATATCTTTCAGGACCCTTTCCTCCGTTTTATGAGCTCATAAAATGGAGGAAAGGGTCCTGAAAGATATTGTTAATAGAAACGTTATCCCTACAGACAAAAATCAGAGGATACAACTGACGATTTACTATAAAACCAGAAAAACGGCCAGCCTACTCATGAGAAACTCTCCAGACACAAAACAGAACACTTTAAAAGAGACTAACGTCGTCTATGCCTTCAAATGCCCACTTGGGGACTGTAAGCTCCAAAAAACCCAGTATATAGGCAAGACAACAACATCTCTTTCTAGGCGTTTAACGATGCATAAGCAACAGGGCTCCATTAAGGAACATATAATCTCTTCCCACAACCAAACCATCGCCAGAGAAATCCTAGTAAACAACACAGAAATCATCGATAGATACAGCGATAGCAGGCGGCTTGACGTTTGCGAGGCACTACACATCAAGAAGTCAACACCAGCAATCAACAGCCAATTATTGCACAACTATATTCTACCCACCTCAAGACTCCGCTCCAATATAGAAGCATCAAGAAATATGGACCAATAGGCTTTCTACAAACACTTCTATTCAATACCCATTGTTTGTGTTCTGTCTTGTGTTGATACTTTTAATACCCTATTAATATCCTCTCGTGTTCTGTCTTGTGTTAATGCCACCTCACTCAAATGTAGATATAAAATCGGAGATACGTAAGTTCTATTCAGTTGTGTATTTGTGAACTAAAGTCTTTGAAAATGTAATAAGTTTTACGAAACGCGCCCGTGTCGCGTCAGACTAGAAATAAAAATGAATTTTGGAGAATTAATTTTTGATTTACCTCCAACAGTGAAGCGTAATGTACGAAAGATTGCGAAAATTCGTGTTAGAATTATTAATCTTACTTTTTCGGTCATATTTAATAATATATATATATATATATATATATATATATATATATATGAATGAAAACTCACACCCCAGAAGTGACTCGAACCCATACTCCCAGGAGCAACGCAACTGGTAACTACAGGGCGCCTTAATCCACTTGACCATCACGGCCGTCAAAAGGAAGTGATAGCCGAGGTGATATAGTCCTGGGGACCATTCAGGCTTGTTCGCATATATATATATATATATATATATATATATATATATATATATATATATATATATATATATATATATATATATAATATATATATATATAAATATATATATATATATATATATATATATATATATATATATATATATATATATATATATATATATATATATATATATATATATATATATATATCTGTTAAACAATATATATATATATCTGTTAAACAAATGGACCCAGTACGACATCCCTATCCAACTCAAGCAAACCATCAACAGTGAACTATTTAACCTGAAACAACAACATAAAACTCTTGTAGAAACAAAGACACTCCGTAAGTTAACATCCCTAAACGGTGGACAGCTAAAAATCCCTCGTCCAAAAGATGGCTACTTTAACCTGACTTCTTATGATCTTACCCAGGACCAACGAGACCACTTAAATCTTGGTTTAAATTGTCAATTCTTATCTAAACCAAAGATGCATCAAAAACGCCTGGAAATCGAAATGCTTCTGGACGATATCCATAAGCTAGAAGACAACAAAAAAGTCATCACCACTGACACACTTCAAGCTGAACTACTTGCAGAAGCAGGGAAAAAACGAGGAACATATTCATCTACAATCTTAACCCCACGACTCAAAGAAGCAGCGAAACAACTAAAAAATCTGAAAGACGTAACAATAAGAAAAGCCGACAAAACAGCAGCATATGTATTGATTCCTACCCATGAATACATGAACAAAATTAGCGAAATCCTAAGTGACGACTCTAAATTTCAACGAATCACGAGGAACCCCGTAGAAGACCTTAAGCGGAAAGTAAACAAAACAATTACAGCAATCAACGCAAAGAAAGGTAGTGTGCATTTCAATAAACTTCAAGGCGACTATGGCTTGGGATATGCCTACGGCAATGTTAAGACGCATAAACCAGGTAACCCACTACGCCCTATAATCAGCCAAATACCAACCCCAACTTATCACCTGGCAAAGAAACTCAATGAACTCCTAACTCCATACACTCCAAGTAAGTTTAGTCTACAATCATCAGCAGATTTCCTAGAATTGATCAAATCTACCCAGCCCGATGGAATCATCGCTTCCCTGGACGTTGAATCCCTTTTTACCAACGTCCCAGTCGACACAACCATAGGAATGATACTGGACAGAGTATACAGAGACGAGAGCACCCCCAAATTAGACATACCTGAGCCACACTTGAAAAGTCTTCTCGAAGCATGTACAAAGGAAGCCCCTTTCATCAGTCCACAAGGAGACATGTATTTACAAATAGACGGAGTAGCAATGGGCTCCCCCTTAGGAGTTTTATTTGCTAATTTTTATATGGGAACCATCGAAGATAGGGTCTTCAGTAGCAGACAAAAACCAACTGTATACTGCCGTTATGTAGATGACATATTCGTAATAGTAAAAGACTCAGATGAACTAATTGACCTAAAAAGACACCTAGAGAGAGAGTCAGTACTCCGATTTACACATGAAAATAGTGCAAATAACAGTCTGCCATTCTTGGATGTACTAATAACAAAAACAGGAACCTCTTTAAGCACCAACGTATATACCAAGCCCACCAACATAGGATTATGCCTGAACGGTAGAAGTGAGTGCCCCCAAAGATACAAAGCCAGTGTTCTCAATGCTTATATTCGTCGAGCGCTTACCCACTGCTCTGAATGGAGCAACGTGAGTAGAGAGTTTGAAAGAGTAACTCAGGTATTGGTGAACAACGGATATAGCAACGCGGAAATAAACGCTGCTATAAGAAGACACTTGGACCGTTGGTATAATTCAGAACCTAGAACAGAAACCACAACACCCCCAATAAAATTATATTAGAAATCAACCATGCACAGTGAACATATAAAAGAGGAAAGAATAATGAAAGAAATAATCCGTAAAGGAGTAAAAAACACTACTCCTAACCAAAACATAAACCTGATAATATTCTACAAAACCAAGAAGACTTCCGAACTCCTTATCAAAAACAGCCCGAAGCCGACGGAGAACCCTCTACAGCAGTCAAGCGTTGTATACATGTACACTTGCCCCCACGAAGGATGTAACCTTCAATGTAAGTACATAGGTATGACGTCGACCAAGCTGACGAGGCGTTTGACATGCCATCTTCAATCTGGTGCCCCTAGGAATCACATGAGACAAGCCCATGACATTACTCTAACAAGAGAAATGTTGAACAAGAATACTTGCATAATAGACAAAACCCAAGATTCAAGAAGATTACAAATTCTTGAGGCAATTCACATAAGAATAGAGCGACCTACCATGAACACCCAAATCACGGAACTATTTACTCTACCCACCATGAGAGTAAGGACAAGACAAGAACATATCGATGCCAACACAGAAGACAATGTCCAACATAACAGGCCAATTACACTGGATTAATCTTTGTGTTTAGATAGGAGATGCCTCGTATGGGCCAATAAGCCTTCTGCAGCCCCTATGTTTATCCCTTATGTATCCCCCCAGGTTTTCACCTTCATTGTATTATCACCTGACCTAATGCGGGTATAAAATCAACTAGTATTGTAAGATCTGTTCACTTGAGAATGAACCATGGAGGTTCGAAACGTCGTGCAAATTATACAAATAAGTGTAATACACTCTATAGTAAATATATATATATATATATATATATATGTATATATATATATATATATATATATATATATATATATATATATATATATATATATATATATAAAAGAAAATATATATAAAAAAAATCCAACCTGAAGTTCATGCCTTCTTTACCCAACAAAGTCTCATCCGTTTATCAAAAAAATTTTAAATATATTTTCATATATTGATTTATTGAGGTTCTATTACATGGCCAGGAAGAATTTCAGATCCGGATTAACATTAAGAAATATTTTTTTGTACATTTATATAGAACAATTTCTTTAGTATTTTACCATCCATGTATTTAAAAGCAATTATGAAGTTAGAAAGTGTAGCATAGGCTCCTCGCACAACATTCTTTATGTGGTCCTCAGGTGATACATTTCTATCTAGAACCATCCCTAGATCTCTTTTTTTTATCAGAATTTTTTAAGGATTTCTCACATAATTTATAGGTTGTGTGGGGTCTATGTTCTCCTATTGCACATTCCATAACATGACATTTATTCACATTAAATTCCATTTGCCAAGTGGTGCTCCATACACTTATTTTGTCCAGGTCATCTTGAAGGGCATGCCAATCATCTAAGTTTCTTGTTCTTCCTATTATCTTAGCATCATCAGCAAACATGTTCATATAATTCTGTATTTCATCTGGTAGATTGTTTATGTAGACAATGAACATCTTCGGTGCAAGATCTGAGCCCTGTGGTACTCCACTTGTAACATTTCTCCAGTCTGATACATTGCCTCTGATTACTGCCCTCATTTTCCTATAAGTCAGAAAAGTTTTCATCCATGTTAGAAGCTTACCTGTCACCCCTCCAATATTTTCCAGTTTCCGGAACAACCTCTTTATGTGGAACTCTATCAAAAGCGTTTTTTAGGCCCAGATAGATGCAGTCAACCCAACCATCTCTTTCCTGTAAAATCTCTGTTGCTCGATCATAGAAACTGAGTAAATTCGATACACCGGATCTTCTAGATCAAAAACCATACTGTCTGTCTGATATTATATCATTTCTCCCCCAGTGTTCTACCCATTTAGTTTTTGTTATTTTTTCCAATATTTTGACTATTACACTTGTCAATGATACAGGTCTATAATTGAGTGGGTCTTCTCTGCTGTCACTTTTGTAGATTTGAAGTATTGTGTTTGTGTGTGTAGCATGTGCATTAATTCAAGTAGAGTGGCTGTGTGTTATCTGTAGCTGCAGCTGTAGAGAAACACAATTTTTGTTTAATGAGGATATATATTTTATTCAGGTTTTCCTTATTTTCAGTTCACATTCAGGAAAATCAAAATAGGAAGATCAGGGAAGCAAAAGACAAGAATATAGAGCAAGAGGATAAGTCCTTGAAAAAAATGAAGAAACACCGACTTTCTCAAGATACAACTGTGACAGGTAATCAAAACTCATTCTTCGATTTCTAAGCAAAACTTGTACTCACCTAGTTGTGTTTGCAGGGGTTGAGGATTGGCTCTATGGTCCTGTGTTTCAACTGTCAATCAACTGGTGTATATATTCTTGGGCCATTCCTCCAGTTTGTCCAGTTTTAGTTATAAATTTTAAAGATTTAAAAATTGTAAAGTAATATAAACTTAATGGTAATTTAAGTAATGAAAACTTATGGGAACTTAAAGTAAAAATGAACTAGAATAATTAATAACAATGGATGACCAATAAAAGTCAAAAAGCCATTATGAAATCTATAAAATGAATAGCTTACTTACTATAATATAATAAGTACACTATAGTTTAATATTAAAGTTACACTAAAACACTAAAACAAAATGTGGTAGATTAAATTGAGATACACTCAGGTACACTGGATGATAAAGTTTATACTAGAGGACACAGGCAAAGCCAGTGTACTATGGAACAAGGAAGTAAAAAAAGAAAAAAAAGAGACAATAATAAAGAAGACCCATTTTTTTTTTTAAGTTAAAACCTTTTGGAAGGAAAGGCAGAGCTAAAGTACACATTGGTAGTTAAATGAGGTTATAATTTGAACTCTGGTTATTCAGCAGCTATCCCACAGTCATTCAGGAGAATTGAGGTGAGCTTCAGTTGTTATAAAATAGGTTTTTCCAGTGTCAGTCCCCCTAGCTATAATTGTATTGTCTCGCACAAAACAATGTTTAATTACAGGGGAATTTTTCCAGAAACCCCGCAGTTTAAATAAGAGATTTTGTCTGAACCTGGTCAGACATTTACTCACATAAACATTTGATTTACTAGAGACTGCAGATTTGAAAAGGTCTGACTTGCGGAAGCAGCTATCTAGTTTAACTCAAATTCTCCTGTTATTTATACCCTCCTGTTGATTTGATACCCACTCTATAAGCTGATTTGATGTCACTAGTTTTGATTGAATATATTGATCATATCTTGGATGTTTTGATCCTTGGGGAATATATTTCAATATTTGGATCATACCTTGGATCATTTGGTCTTGGGGGAAAGACCATCATGCATTCATTCATTAATTCATGATGGTCTTGGGAGAAGTTTGTGAATGAATGAATGGAGGTTTTGGGGAGGCTTCAAGTGTGCTTTTTGGATATATTCAAAGCTCTTTTTGTTATTTGGCAGTCTACCAGCTGTCAACTATTTGTTGTGATGTGTTTTGTTAATATATATTTTGTTTAGAATATACTATATGGAAACCAGGGATACAAATATTGTATAGCTACAAATATAAAAAAAAAAAAAATTAAATATAAAGTACTTGTTATATATTCTCAAATAATTATTATATAAGTGTGCAATGAATTGATGTGTGCTGTATTTGCAGAGCATCAAATCATGTAGATGGTAGGGCAAGTACCTTGAGGTGCTTCCGGGGCTTAGCGTCCCCGCGGCTCGGTCGTCGACCCGGCCTCCTGGTTGCTGGACTGATCAACCAGGCTGTTGGATGCGGTTGCTCGCAGCCTGATGTATGAGTCACAGCCTGGTTGATCAGGTATCCTTTGGAGGTGCTTATCCAGTTCTCTTGAACACTCTGAGGGGTTTGCCAGTTATGCCGCTTATGTGTAGCGGAAGCGTGTTGAACAGTCTCAGGCCTCTGATGTTGATAGAGTTCTCTCTCAGAGTACCTGTTGCACTTCTGCTTTTCAATGGGGGTATTCTGCACATCCTGCCATGTCTTCTGGTCTCATGTGATGTTATTTCTGTGTGCAGGTTTGGGACCAGCCCCTCTAATATTTTCCACGTGTAAATTATTATGTATCTCTCCCGCCTGCGCTCAAGGGAGTACAGATTTAGGCTCTTTAGTCGGTCCCAATAGTTTAGATGTGTTACTTTTTTTACTGAGTAATAATTTTTACTGATGGTTTACTGAGTGGATTCTAGCAGTAAAGGTTCTCTGCACGCTCTTCAGGTCAGCAATTTCTCCAGCTTTGAAAGGGGCTGTCATTGTGCAGCAGTACTCCACTCTAGAGAGCACAAGCATTTTGAAAAGTATCATCATCGGTATAGGATCTCTAGTGTGAAAAGTTCTTGTTATCCAACCTGTCATTTTTCTTGCAGTTGTGACGGCTACTTTATTATGTTCTTTAAAGGTAAAGTCTTCAGACATGAGTACACCCAGATCCTTGACATTGCCTTTTCGTTCTATGTTATGATTTGCTCGAGTTTTTTTACGTGGTTGCCGTTTTTATATTTTCATTTTGTCCATAGCGCATGAGCTGGAACTAATCTTCGTTAAACACCATATTATTTTCTGTAGCCCATAGAAAGACCTGATCTACATCTGATTGGAGGTTTGCTGTGTCCTCTATGTTGCCTACTCTCATGAAGATCCTAGTGTCATCTGCAAAGGATGATACAGTGCTATAGGTTGTGTTCTTGTCTATGTCCGATATGAGGATGAGAAAAAGTACTGGAGCAAACACAGTACCCTGGAGAACTGAGCTCTTCACGGTTGATGGGCTGGATTTTATTTTGTTGACTATTACACATTGTGTTCTGTTAGTCAGGAAATTGTAGATCCATCTACCTATTTTTCCGGTAATTCCTTTTGAACGCATTTTATGTGCAATAACACCATGGTCATTTATTAAAAGCTTTTGCGAAATCTTTGTAAATTACATCAGCATTTTGTTTGTCTTCCATAGCATCTAATGCCATATCATAGTGGTCCAGCAACTGCGACAGGCAAGAGCGCCCTGTTCTGAAACCATGTTGTCCGGGGTTATGCAGATGCTGTGATTCCATGTATTTTGTGATCTTACTTCTTAGCACTCTCTCAAAAATTTTTATGATGTGCGATATTAGTGCTATCGGTCTAATTTTTTGCCTCTGCCTTATTTCCTCCTTTATGGTGTGGTGCTATCTCTGCTGTTTTTAGTATATCAGGGATAACGCCAGTATCTAGGCTTTGTCTCCACATAATGTGGAGGGCCTGTGATAGTGGTTTTTTACAGTTCTTGATGAATATGGAGTTACAAGAATCCGGGCCTGGTGCAGAGTGAGTGCATAGGCATACTGTTTATGGCTTCTTCAAAATCCAGTGGGGATAGGGTGACGTCTGATATATGATTTGATGTTGGTATCATATCCATGAAAAACTCATTTTGGTTAGAAATCTTTAGTGCGTTTAATGGCTCGCAGAAAACAGTCGTATTGCTTCCTCAGTAGCTCGCACATTTCTTTGTTGTCATCGGTGAAAGTTCCATCTCCCTTTCGCAGGGGCCCGATACTAGATGTGGTTTTTTATCTTGATTTTGCATAGGAGAAAAAATATTTCGGATTCCTCTCTATTTCACTGATGGTCTTTTGCTCTCTTTGCCTCTCCTGGGTTTTGTATTATTCTTGTAGCTTGAGTTCAATTGTTTCTATTTCTCTACATAACCTTCTTCGCCGTTCTTGAGATAGGGTGCGACTCTCAAGTTGTTCCGCGATTCGCTTTCTTTGCCTATATAGGGAACGATGTTCTTGTTCCAATCTGCATCTCTTCCTCTTTTTTCTTAGGGGTATGCGGTTTAAACATATTTTTAGTGCTACTGAGCTTATTTTTTCCAGGCACTGGTTCAGATATGCATTTTCTAGCTGTTCTTCCCAGTTTATTTCTGTGCAGTCCTTGTTTATTTGCTCCCAGTTTATCTGTTTATTATTGAAGTTGAATTTGCTGAAATCTCCTCCACCGGGAATCTGGACTGGTTTTGAAGGTCTATTCCCCATGGTTGTCATAACTTCAATTAAGTTGTGATCTGAGTAACAGGTATTTGTAATCATTATGTTCCTGATCAATTCATCATTATTAGTGAAAATGAGGTCCAGCGTGTTCTCCTTCCTAGTTGGTTCTACTATTTGCTGGTTTAAGGCAAACCTGTCGCACATCCGTAGCAGGTCATTTGCATGTGCCTGTTCATTTAGGCTACTTCCTGGTATTCTTTCTGATATTACTGTATTAGCCAGGTGCTTCTATTTCAGGTGCCG
This sequence comes from Procambarus clarkii, assembly GCF_040958095.1. Classification (NCBI taxonomy): domain Eukaryota; kingdom Metazoa; phylum Arthropoda; class Malacostraca; order Decapoda; family Cambaridae; genus Procambarus; species Procambarus clarkii. Next base: position 34,877,694 of record NC_091205.1, on the reverse strand, counting down.
TAGGTTGAAGTCCCCAAGCAGGATGATGTTCGGAGCTGGATTTGTGAGGTTTTCCAAGCAGTGTTCTATTTTCATTAGTTGGTGTTTAAACTGCTGTGGGTTTGCCTCCGGTGACTTATATACAAAGACAGTAAGTGCATTTAGGATCTCTATTTTGATTATCAGCACTTCCACCATATCATTTGAGGTGTTTAGCAGCTCAGTACAGATGAGTGTGTCTTTGATGTAGAGGCTGACCCCACCCTGAAGCCGGTGTTTCCTATCACATTTGAAAAGATTGTACTCTGAGATCCATATTTCACCATCATGGTAGTCCGGAATTCCGGCAATATTTCTTATAGTCGCTGGGAGGACGTTGAACAACCGCGGACCTCTGATGTTTATACAGTGCTCTGATTGTGCCTATGGCATCTCTACACTATTTGGAAGAATACACACACAGTGGGTACTGGGGTGGGCCTACCTCCAAATGGCTCCTTGGTAAAAGTAAACCAATTTTAACTCAAATAATCTATGCTAGGATTCTTGGAAACCATTGTGGCACCACAATTGCCCTTCTTGGTCTCTGTCTACCGATTGTTGTAATGCCTGGTGGCCTCTGTCTACAGACTACTATCGTTCCAAATTTCTGTGATTTTGGTGTTTTGTTTTTTGCAAGAAATATATATTTATTATATATGTTATGTTTTCCACATTTTCAGCACGTCAGTGTCTACTTACTACTGAAGCAAGTACCTTCATCAGGGTTCCCAAAGATCATATCTTAGAAGGGTCGAAGACGTCCATTATTTTGAAGCCATCAAATAGAAAAGAAGAAATAAATAATTTGAAGATAGTCAAGAAGGAAGATGTATCTGTTGGAAGAGGGCAAGTCATGATGGTTCAGAAGAAAATAACGCACAATTTGTCTGATAGCAGATAATAAACTATTTTGTGATAATGTAATTGAGTCAGAGGTGACTCCCATCAATCTTACTTCCTTTACAGAAAAATAAAATTAATATAAAGAAAATATTATTTATGTAAAATATGATTTATTTTTGTAATAAAATCAATAAACTTTATGTAATTAAGTCAGAGGTGACTCCCATCAATCTTACTTCCTTTACAGAACAATATAATTTCTATGAAAAAATTCCTAAGTATTTATGTAACATATATGATATAATTTTTTAATAAAATCAATAAACTTGTGTTTAAAGTCAGTAGTCCATATATTAATTTATCAATCCATCCTTGTGCAGTATGTGCAGTACCACAGCCTGGGTGTGGTACTGCACATACTGCACATGTGTGCTTCTCTCAGAAGTTCCTGTTGCACCTCTGCTTTTCAACGGGGGTATTCTGCACATCCTGTCATACCTTCTTGTTTCATGTGATGTTATTTACGTGTGCAGGTTATTTCTGTGTGATGGTTGTAATTTCAGATTTTTGTTGATTAATTTAGAGTAGGGGTAATTAAGGGTGGTGGGTCCCCAAGCACAGTTATATATATATATATATATATATATATATATATATATATATATATATATATATATATATATATATATATATATATATATATATATATATATATATATATATATTAATATACCAAAGTATATTAGTATACTTTGGTAGCAGTCTTTCCTTTAGACATATTATTAAATATGACCGGAAAAGTAAGATTAATAATTCTAACACGAATTTTCTCAATATTTCTTATGTTTCTTTTCACTGTTGATGGAAACTGAAAAATCAATTCTCCAAAATTCATTTTTATTTCAAGTCTGACGCGATACTTGAACGCGTTTTGTAATAACTTATTACATTTTCAAAGAATTTTAGTTTACACACACACAACTATAACCTGCAAACACTAAACAGAGTTCTTACTTATGCTATGATTTAAACAGCTTTCATTTTATACCCGCATATCACCTCACCCAAAATGACGAGGTCGTGCGATGACGATGACGACGAGGTCGTGCGATGCGTGGGAGGAGGAAAGGAAGGCTGGTAGAGCAATTTGGGAGGCTGTGCGGACACTAAGGCCGCTGAGTCTTACAGGAAGGGTTGCTTGCTCCCACTGAGAGTCGTCCAATGGCAGGTTAAGGACTTTCACCAGCATGGACCTCAGAAGGGTGTCATACACATTTAACTTAGGGCTGCTGTAGGATGGAGAACATCTCAGAAAGTAGGTCAACTTAGGGAGAGACAGGCATCTTGTGAGGAGAAAGAAAGCATCATGGGCATCAATCTTGTCAATCCTGTCCAGCATTCTCTTTTGATCAGTAATTTTTGCATCCAGGACCTCCTCGATTGCTCGTGGGCCAATGGGGGCACCCAGGAGAGTGCAGTCCGGTGGCTCGACAACGAGAATTTCTGGAAGAACATTTTGTATTTGCCCAGTGATGTCTGGGTTGCGGGAGATTATTTCACATTTGGACGCATTGAGAATGAGGCCTAAGGCTGCTTCCTGCTCCTGGATTTTCCTAATATCCTCCAAAATGGTTTCCGGGGTTCCAGCGAGAGTGCCATCATCCAGGTACCAGATGTTTAGCTCGCTTGTCAGACTATCAGTGACCTCTTTGATAGCTAGGCAGAAAAGGAGGGGGGCTAAGGGGTCACCTTGTTGGACACCTTCACAGGAGTTTATTTCATGCTCCTATCTATCTATCTATCTATCTATCTATCTATCTATATATATATATATATATATATATATATATATATATATATATATATATATATATATATATATATATATATTTATATATATTTATATATATTTATATATGTCGTACCTAGTAGCCAGAACGCACTTCTCAGCCTACCATGCAAGGCCCGATTTGCCTAATAAGCCAAGTTTTCATGAATTAATTGTTTTTCGACAACCTAACCTAACCTAACATTTTCGGCTACCTAACCTAACCTATAAAGATAGGTTAGGTTAGGTTAGGTAGGGTTGGTTAGGTTCGGTCATATATCTGCGTTAATTTTAACTCCAGTAAAAAAAAAATTACCTCATACATAATGAAATGGGTAGCTTTATCATTTCATAAGAAAAAAATTAGAAAAAATATATTAATTCAGGAAAACTTGGCTTATTAGGCAAATCGGGCCTTGCATAGTAGGCTGAGAAGTGCGTTCTGGCTACTAGGTACGACATATATATATTTATATATATATTTATATATATATATATATATATATATATATATATATATATATATATATATATATATATATATATATATATTTATATATATATATATATATTTATATATATATAAATATATATATATATATTTATATATATATTTATATATATATATTTATATATATATATTTATATATATAATTTTTTATTAAACCTAAAAGGGGTACCACCTCTTGTGCAAGTGTAGGGACACAGCCACGGAGAAGAAAATAAAGAGTACTCAGAGAAGACCTTGTGGATCCTCACTGAACACTTTCATCTTGTCTACCACCATATTCTTTTAGTATGTGTGTAACTTTATTTTAATATTTCATTACACAAAAAGGGTTACAACATTGGTTACATGCTTTGTACAAGGCTACTCATCACAGGTTCTAGAGTTCCTCCAGCTCCTCAGATGGCAGGCTGGAGCCATGGATGCAGTGAGCATTTCCTCTGTGGATCGCCATACTAAGGCGCTGAAAGTGGATCAATGGGTCAAAATTGTAGTGGTGATCAATATCTCTAGATTAAGAGCCCAATACTGTCACCATGGTGACACTGTTGGGCAGCGCCACTCATCCTGTGACTGGACACACCAATACTGTCCATCCCAATACTGTCACTATGAATATAGTGACAGTATTGGGCAGTGCCACTCATCATGTGAGTGGACACACCACCATAGGAGCTTGCCAATAGGAAGCAAACCCTTCATCATTCATCCTGTCACTTGTACCCAGACACAGCTGGGACTTTCTTAACTGTCTCAAGTGAACAGCTTTGCAAACAAAAAAATTAACATTCGTCAACCTTTAAAATTGTACGTTATCTTGCGGGTGCAAAATGGGGAAATATTTTAAGGACAGTATGTATATGTGGCAACCACATTTGTCCTGATAATTTTTTTCAAGCTGGAATTTAAAAGTTCTTGAGAATTTTAGCATTTACGATTTCGTTGGGTAGGCGGTTTCAATGGGGTTCTTAACCCTATGTATTCAAAAGCATCTGTTGTTACTCCTACATTGTGGCTTGTTGAGCTTGAAACCTTTGCTCTTTGTTCGTGTTACATCTGACCTTTTGAAGAAATTGAATGAATCAATATCCCCCAAATTGTTCAGTATTTTAAAGGTTTCACTCTATTACTCTCGCATTTGCATATCTCTAAGCATATAGATTTAGATTTAGATTAGATTTTCAATTCAGGTAAAGGTACATACATTGCAGATGAGTTACAAAGGGAAAGACAAGGGCTAGCGTTCACTAGCTCTATTGGAATAGAAACATCTGTAAGACAAGTGTGGGCAAAAATTCAGATAGGTAAGGGGACAGAGCCCGGCCTGCGGCTCACAAAGACCCCCAAGGTTAAGCCTGAAGAACTAATACACAAGTTGAGTGATGCAGCATCCTCCTCCTCCCTCCCTGCATAAGTAAGCAGGGAACAGCTCCTCCGACAAAATGACAGAAGGATTAGGATAACAAGAGCACAATCTAGTGATGACGAGTATGAGGAACCAATCACAGCCCAGGAAGTAAAGGGGGCTATGAAAAGGATAAAATTACAGAACCTGGTGAGGATGGCATCACCTACGACATACTCAATGCACTGGGGAAGTGTCTGGGAACCCAATACTCCACCTGTTTAACAAGTAATTCCTAAGTGGAGTGTTGCCCACACAATGGAAACATGCAATAATTGTTCCCATACCGAAACCCAATGACCCTGGCAATTACAGACCTATCAGTCTCATGTCAAGCACTTGCAACATGTTCGAAAGGATCATCCGAAACCGACTATTGCACAAAATACGCAGGTTAGGGGATGTGGGTCAATGGATTTGTTAAAGGACGGAGCACAGCAAATTGTATAGTTAATTATCTGCCTAATGACACAGCTAAGTACTCCTAATAAACTCTCTCCTTGGGGCAAATATTTTAAATTTAAAATACAATACCTAAAGCCACTAATACGCATAGCGTTTCGGCCAAATATATACGAAGTAAAACCCAAACAAAAACCCATTACAGCAGAGTAGGACCCATAAAAGATGAGACTAACAATGCAACCCATCCTCGACTCTAGTCCATTACATTCAGCGGTCGACCCCACAGACGCATTCATAAATTTTAACATGCTGTTCATTCAAAACGGGAATTTTCTCAAGTATAAATTAATATTATAATATATTGGCATTTTGTGTATATATAGGCATAGGATAGGTTAGGTCAGGTGTTTAAGTTCTGTTGGCGTTTATTTGTATTTGTAGTACGTGGGTGAAGCATTGATAGTGTTGTGATTCGAACAAACTTCGTCAGTGAAGCACTTGTTCCGGATATGTTCGAATGTCAGCAGTTGTGAGTCGTGTGTAAACCGCTTTTCATTCATAAACAGGGGGTTTGGCGGGTGCATGGAATCACTTTTGGATCTTTGTTTGGAGGACGGGCTGAACAATGTTAATTTTAAGTTGCACGATAAAAGGGCAGCAAACACACTGATCGAATACTTTACATCAGTGTTCACACTAGAAAGCTTGAATGACATCCCATCACCCACACAAATGTTTGTCGGAGGTAAAGAGAATGAATTAAGGGAAATACCAATTACACGCTACACAATCAGGAAGAGCATTGACAAACTAAAAGACTCAAAAGCCCAAAGTGTGAATGTATTGCAGTCCCAAGTCGTAAAGGAACTGAACTGGCAAATTCACTATGTTTGTCAGTGAAACTCCTTTTCAGAAAATCCCTGGACCATGGAATAGTTGAAGGTGATAATGAGACCTTACTAAGTGATCTAAATGAACTTCAAAAATGGTCAGATGACTGACAAATGCTTTTTAATGTCGATAAATGCTAGCCCTTACATGTGGGCCACAACAATCCACTTCAGAACTACCAAATTGACAGCACTACCTCACAACAGATAGATGAAGGAAAGGGCGTTTGAGTCAGAATGCATCATTTCGCCTTCTCCCCATGCCCTGTGGCTGGGGGGATTGGTGCCCTGAAGCTACATCAACACCCTATACCCCCCCGAAGTGGCAAGGGGAGTTAGGGGACAATAATATTGCTCAACAAGTGGAAGAGGTAATTAAAACAAATCATACCAGAGCTTAGTCATCTCTCGTATCAAGAATGGATGAGGGCCACTAGGGTAACAACACTGCAGACCAGGCATGACAGGGGGGATCTCATAGAAACCCATAAAATGCTAAATTTGGAGGATGTCAATCCGGACAGTTTTTTCAAATGGTCAGACGTAACACGAACGAGGAGCAACGGGTTCAAGCTCAAGAAACCACAATGTAGGACAGAAAATGATTTCGCTCACTGGCCGCCAGAGGGGCCAGGACGTGCTCGTTTGACCTGCCAGTTGTCGCCTGGTGCTGAGTGGAGGCGGGTGTGGATTGTGGTGTGGTGCGCCCGCTGGCCGGAGGGCCCGGCTGGTGGTATGGTGGTTGGTGGTGTGTCCCGCGTACGGCGGGTGGACACGGCGTGCCTTGATTTCTCAGGGGATGTGGACTGGGCGATTGTTGAAGTTGCTGTCGTCGATGTGCTTCAAGCGGATGTCCAGGATTTGATAGGGCTGGAAAAGCTCTCCCCTACGCGAGTGGCGATGACCTTCTGCAGGAGCTCGCTGTACAAGGAGTTTGTGGCGCGTTGGGCTGGCCACTCGGTTCCAGTCACCGACACGGCTGTGTCTGTGGCCGTTTCGGATCCCTGGGGGGCCGTGCAGTACGTGAGTGTGCATGGTGTACCGGTGACGTTCTCTGAGGATGAGCTGCGGGTTGTGTTTGGAAAGTATGGTGAGGTGCAGTTTCATCGTTTCAACCATCTGCGTACTGGTCGGCTGAGCGGGCTGCGTACGGGCATTCGTACGCTAGGTATGAAGATTACGTCACCAGTACCGTCTCGTCTTCTGTATCGTGGGCTCTCGCTCAGAGTATTCTATCAGGGACAGACTCGCACTTGTTTCCGGTGTGGTGCTGAGGGCCATGTGGCAGCGAGCTGTGATGCTCCTCGGGCTGAGGCTCCCTCCGTTTTCTTGGAGGGTGACTTCCCCCCTTTGGAGACGCGGGGGGCTTCCTCATCGCTTTCTCGCCCTGGCGAGGTGCCTGGGGTGGTTCCTGCGGCGGGTTCAGCAAGTGCTCCCTCTGTCCCTGTTTGGTCGGGACATAGTACGTCTGCTTCCCCGGTGTGCTCTGTGGGAACGGGAGCTCCTACCTCGGGGGTTCCTCGTTCGGTGGTGGCGGAGGTGCATCCGCGGCCGGAGGCTTCTGTGCGGTCCTCGGCTGCTGCTGTTGGTGTGGTGCCTGCTTCCCCTGCTGAAGATTGTCTGCTGCCCTAGGAAGCTGGGGTGGTGGGGGGTGTGTCCTCCTCCCTGCCCTCTGACTCTGCGTCGACTCCATCGTCGTCTACGAAGGTCGCCTTGTCCCTACGAAGGTCGCCTTGTCCAGTGGTTCGTCAGCTGCGATTGCCTCGGCGTCCGTGGTGGATGCCCCCTGTGAGCTAGAGTGTGCTCTCCCGCTTTCTGGACCTGCTCCTTCTGCTCCGGTCTCCGGGCGTGGTGGTAAGCTGTGGCCCCATGCTGTGGAGGTTGCTGCTGTGTGTGTCCGTGCTGCTTCGGCTTTGGGCCCGCCCGCGTCGGGTTCTTCTGGAGCACCCCTTGCTGGGGGTCGTTGTACCGACGATCAGCAGCCTCATGTGAAGCGCCGTCGTTCGGCTCAGGATACATCGCCTCGTCGGTTGTGGGCGGAGGGCGGTGTTGCGATGGAGGTTGCGGGCGAGGACATCGAGGAGGTTTCTTCTGTGGTGCCTCCAGTGACGGCAGCTGCGCCTCCTGATGGTGGCACCTCTGGGTGGGTGGCTCATCGCGGTGACCGGGACCTGGTGGTCGTGTTGTCTAAGAGTAACTGTCGGGGGTCTTCGGCCCTTGTTCCGGTTGGTGGGGGCTCTGCGGATCCGGCAGAGGGCTCGTCCGTGGGGCTGGGTACGACGACTGGCGGTGTTCACTGTGATCGCCCTGGGGTCCAGGATGAAGTGCGGCCTGTGTGTCGCGACGGGTTGGGGGTGTCCTAAGGTTGTCCCGATGGCGCCCTCTGTAGTTTGTGCGTCCTTGAATGCTCTTGGGGTCCAGTTGGGCCTGTTGGATGTTTTGCAGGAGCAACGTGTGGATGTGGCTCTCATACAGGAGCATAATGTGCATGATGTGTCTGTGTTGCAGTGTCTAAGCGTGCATTATCATGTGGTGCTCAACTCGCCGAGGACGCCTTTCGGGGGGACCCTTATGTTATTCTCTCGTAAGGCCTCCTTCTCCGTGCTTCACACAGAGTTGGACGAGGATGGGCGGGTGTTGTTTGTGCGGGTGGAGTTTTTGGGGGTCGTGCTTCCGTTTTTGACGGTGTACGCCCCCTCGGGTGCAGCGCGTCGTCGGGAGAGGGAGGAGTTTTTTCGGGTGGGGCTTCTTCCTTTCTTGCGCCATGATACGCGGGGCATGATTTTTGGAGGGGACTTCAATTGTGTGACGAGTGCACGGGATTGTTCTAGCGCCCGTCCGCAGAATGTCTCGGGTGCGCTGCTGGAGGTGGTGCGTTCATGTGGTTTCCGGGACGCTGCCGTGCTCTTTGGTGGAGGGTTGTCGTTTACTTTTGCTGCACGTGGGGTGCGTTCGCGCATCGATAGGGTGTATGTCAATGGTGGGGAATGTACGGTGTATGATTTTCGCACTGTCCCGGTTGCATTCTCCGACCACAGTTTGGTGGTGGTCCGGGTTGGGGTACCCAGTCAGGTGCGGGTCGGTGCGGGGTGGTGGAAGCTAAACTGTGGGTTGTTGTGTTCTCCGCGTGTTTGTCGTCAGTTTCGGTGTTGGTGGGTCGGGATTCGAGCCCGGCGATGTGAGTTTCTGTCTGTCTTGGAGTGGTGGGAGTGGTGTAAAGTGCAGTGTCGTTTGTTTTTTCGCGTGGTTGCTAAGCGTGAGGCTGCTGGGCGTTTTGGGTTGCTGCGGTTGTTGCAGGCGCAGCTGTCGAGGTTGTTTGTACGGTACGATGCTGGTGTTGATTGTTTTGATAAGATTGTGGACTGCAAGGCGCGTATATGCGGATTGCGGAGTGAGTGGGCGGAGGGTGTGCGTGTGAGGGCTCGTGTAAGTGAGAGGGTAGACGGGGAACGGATTTCTCCATTTCTTTTAAGTAAGGTACGGGCCGCGCGGGACTCTGTTCTTTTTACGGCCTTGCAACGGCCAGATGGGACGGTTGTTTCGGACATTGGTGGGGTGTTGCACTATGTTCGGCAGGAGTTGGCTGCGCTGTATGCGGAGGTGGCTGGGGACGCCGCACTTGCGGAGGATTTCTTGGGTCGGTGCCTTCCTGGGTTGTCGGTTGCGGAGTGTGCTGGTCTGGTGAAAGAGGTCTCCTTGGCGGAGCTGCTTGTGGTTTCGTTCCGGGAAGGTGCCGGGTTCGGATGGTCTTCCTATTGAGTTCTATGTCGCCTTTTGGGATGTGTTGGGGGATGTTCTGCTGGAGGTGGTCCAGTCTTGTCTTCGGGAGTGTGTTCTGCCTATGTCTCAGTGCGTTGGGATTGTGCGGCTTCTCCCGAAGTCGGGCGATCTACGGTTATTCTCAAACTGGCGGCCCATTACTTTGTTGAATGTCGACTACAAGATCCTGTCTAAGGTCTTGGCTGGTCGGTGTTGGTTGGCAACGCAGTGTTGTTGCGTCTGTTGTCTCTGTGGAGCAGTTTTGTGGTGTTCCGGGTCGTTCCTTGTTGCATTGCAATGCATTGTTTCGAGATGTGCTCTTGTACGTGTCCGACGCTCGCTTGTCGGCAGCGATGTTTTGTCTGGATTGGTCGAAGGCATTCGACCGTGTGTCGCTCGATTTTGTGTTTCGCGTGTTGGGGAGGCTGGGATTTCCGCCCTTGTTTGTTCGTTGGGTGCGTATGTTGTACGCTCAATGTTGTAGTCGGGTCTGTGTAAATGGGTTTTTGAGTGATTCTTTCCCTGTGCGTCGCTCGGTGCGGCAGGGTTGTCCGCTTTCGATGCTCCTGTATATCGTCTTTCAGGAGCCGTTTTTTCGGGCGATCAAGGGATGCCCGTTGATCGTCCCCCCCCGTTTGCCGTCGGGTCTTCGGTTGCCTATCTGCGGTTATGCAGATGATACCGTCCTGTTCCTGACCTCGGAGGGGTCGGTTGGGGCGGTCCAGGTTGTGGTTGAGAGGTTTGAGTTGGCCACTGGGGCGCAGGTGAATCGTGCGAAGTCCGGTCTTATGGGTCTTGGTGGGTGGTCCTCTCGCCTTGTGTGGGTGGGGTCATGGTTTCCGGTTGTCGCTTCTATGCGGGTTTTGGGGCTTACCTGGTTCGCTTCCTATGAGAGGTCCTTGGCTTGCAATTGGGATATGGTTTCCTGGAGTGTCGGTGTTGCGATTGGGTTGCTGGCTGTGCGCCCGTTGACGCTTTATCAGCGGGCGTTGCTTGTGAATTGCAAAGTTTTGTCCCGGGTCTGGTTCGTGGCTCGGGTTTTCCTCCTGGATCGTAAGCTGGCTTTCGGGTTGGAACGCCAGGTTTATCGTTATGTGTGGTGTGGTCGTTACCACCCAATTCGCCGGTCGACGTTGGTGTTGGCTGTGCGGGAGGGTGGGGTGGGCATTCCTGATGTGTTCACGAGGGCTCGGGCGCTCTTTTGGGTCACGTTGTGTCAGGGGTTTGAGTTGGGTGGGGGATCTCAATGGTTTGTGTGTTTACTATTGCTCTGTTAGGTTTAGCTATTTGGTGGATTTTGGTGTTTGTCGGGAGGCGGCGGTCTGTACCCCCCCGGTTTACTCTTGGGCGGTGGCAATTCTTCGGGAGGTATGCCGTTGTCCGGGGTTCCTGTCCTTGTCGGTCAAGGCGGTGTATCGGGTTTTGTTTCGTCGTGTTCCACTGCGGGTGGAGGGTTTGTTCCCGTGTTGGGATTGGGGGGATGTGTGGGCGGCGCTGGGGGCTCGGTTTCTGGCTCCGCAACAACGGGAATTGTTGTTTCGGCTCTTGCATTTGTCGTTGGCGACTAATGCACGGTTGTGCATGCTGGGTTTGCGTGCCTCTGATGCGTGTGTGCACTGTGGGCTCCCTGAGACGCAGTTGCATGTCTTTTATTTTTGCGGGCGGTTGCGGGGTTTGCTTGATTGGTTTCGGGACGTGTTGGTTGGAGTTTGTGGACCTGAGTGTCGGGGTGACCTTTTGAGATTTTTGTTTTTGTCCTTTCCGCGGAGGTCGCGCCGTGTTCGTAATACGCTTTGTCTTCTTGTTGCTGACTTTGTGTATTGTGTGTGGGTGGGTCGGAGGGAGGGTTATGGGGTTGCTAGGCTTTTGGGGTTTTTGAGGGGTCGTTTGCGGTTCACGTGGTGGTGGGTGCAGCGTGCGTTTCCGAGCGAGTTCCGTGGTTGGTTCACGGGTGGGTATGTGCGTGGGGTTGCTTTTGGGTGAGTGGTCTTCTGTTTTCATCCTAGATCCCCGGCCCTCCGGTGGGCCTCCTCGGGGGAGTTGTGCTGTGTGTGTGTGTGGTTGCTCCTGTGGTTGTGTGTTCGGTTTGGTGTGTGGGGTTGAGTGTGAGTGTGGGTTTGCTTCTATGTTGGCTCCTGCGTGGGCCGTTGCTTGTACCTTGAGTGAGTTGCATGCGGCTGTTTTGTTACTCATTTTGTTGGTTTGATTGCTGTTCTTCCTGGAAGTGTGTTTGTTTAGGGTACATGTATCTCTGTGTTTCATTGTTCGCCCCGGATTCTTTCTTGGGGTTGTCATATAGTAGTGCCTGGGCCTTGGCCATGGTTTGTTTTTATGTTACTTATATGATTTGTGTGCGATGTGCTTATGCTTTGTGTTATTTCTGTACTTGTGTGCATTGTGTATTTATATGTGTGTCTGGTTTATTCTTTATATGTTAGTTGTGTCTTTCTATGTCCGTATGCGTCCGTTTGTTGTGTGTCCGTTACTATGTTTATGTGTATTCGGACTTGTGTCCCTGGAGTTTCTGGGGTCTTATTATGCAAATGTTCTCTTCTATGCCTGTTTATGATTATGTTTTTGTTATGTTCTGTTCTTAGGTTCATGTCATGTATATATTGTGCTATACTTTGTATATTTCTTTTATCAAAAAAAAAAAAAAAAAAAAAAAAATGTAGGACAGAAAACCAAAGATGCTTTCACCCATAGGGTTGTAAACCCGTGGAATCGCCTACCCGCACATGGCATAACTCTGCCTGGTATTAAAATGCTGTAGCGAGTAATCCTTATACTCGCTCCATTATCTCATTATCTTAATAGCATAACTAATTAGCACTAATTACAGTAGCTACAATCCTTTCCCCAATTACAGGTAATACTCTTCTCAGCTTGTTGGAGGGAGCTGAGGTGTAATCACCATATAAGCAAGCGATATGACAAATGGAGGACAGTACAATTTCCCTATTCAACAATGTAGCACTCGGCGTGTACAGTTCTAATCGACCCAAGACGCTACAGCTTCGACACAGAGCAGACAGCAGACTACGACCTTCTAGCCGCCACGCTCTCGCTCCCCAAGTTCAGACACTCACAATTTGCCATTTGCCATTATCTTAATTATTGTACATGTGCTTAGGGTTCTACTACCCAAAATCATGCATGTCCCCTAATTATGCCATACAAATCTGCTATTAGAACTTTTACCTGAATAAACATTTAATATTCTTTATGTAAAGTAGTACTGTTAATTTAGTACTTGTGACGTGGATTTGGGACAGTCCTCTGTCCTTTTCTAGCCTTGTGCTCCTGCTGCCGTCCTCTCCAATTCTGCTGGGCATCTTTTCCTTTTCCTTCTGTTTCGTTTTTCTCCCCCCTCTTCTCCTATCTGCTTGCCGTTTCCTGCCGACCTTTTGCTCGTTCTGGTTCTTCCCTTGGACTTCTTCTACTTTGACGCCCGGGTGCTTGAGGAGGCATACTCTTGCACCCGTAGAACTGCAGTACCCGACGTCAAGAGCGAGGGGAACCTTTTATTGTCAATCCCCACTTCGTCACTGAACCCGATCTCGACGGACTGTCGGTTTCTTAAGGTGGCGTTTGTGGGGCGTATACTCACGACGCACCCCTAGGAGGCCCCGACAAGATCGGCGATAGCTTCTTGTTGGGTGTCCTGCCTCTAATTGTGGCTCCATGGTGGGTGTGGGGGCACATTCGTGAGTGAATTCGTAATTTCGTCGAGATGATAACCCCTGTTTCGGCTGCTTCTGGCTTACCTTTTCAGGCTCGTGGGGTGGGCGACCAAGCCCCCGAGTCGGTCCGTATTGGAAGACCGGGCTCTGTAGCCTCCGCTGCATTGGGCCCCGACCTTGCTCCTCCTTTGGCCTCTCTGACTCCTTCCCCTGGCTCCCCTCCCTCCTCTGTGGTTGGGTCGAGCCCCAAGCCCCCAGTGGTGACTACCTCGTCCCCTGGCGCGGCTCCTTCTCTAGTTGTTACTACTGCGCCTTTTAACCCCTCTCTCTCTGGGGGTTCTCACCGCCGTTCTCGTCACGGCCGCCCTCGCTCGATTCCTTCCAGTTCTGCTACCTATCAAGCCTTGTTTGGTCCCGCTTCGTGGGCCAAATATTTTGATCTCCTCCCTCTTGATTCTGCGCCTCCTGACGATTTCTCCCTTCATCGACATCTCATTGATTCCGTGGATGCCTCCATTACTTTTAACCCCACTCGTCTCGGTACGCGTGTCGTTGCTGCTCCTTCTCAGGATGCTGCTTCCCGCTTGGCTGCCTTATCCTGCCTTGGCGAGACCCCCGTTCGGGTCTCGAAGAACGTCCAGTTGAATGCCAGTGTTGGCACTATTTTGCTCCCGCCCCATGTTGCGACCGGTGTTCGGGACCTACGCGACTGCCACGACGATATTCGACATATCCTCGCTGCCCAGGGCCATTCTATTCTCCAGGTGGACACGTTTACTCGTCCCCCTCGTGGTAGTCGCCGTCAACCCCTCCGGGTTGTGAAGATTACCTTTGATGGTAGGACCCTTCCACCCTCTGTCATTCTTGCTGGTGCCAGGTGCTCTGTCCAGGAGTACATTCCTTCTCCTCGGCTCTGCAACAAGTGCTGGAGGTTTGGGCATGGTGCCCTCCGCTGCTCCGGGACTGTCTCTCTCTGTCCTTTGTGTGGTGGCGAAGGTCACTCTAAGTCGGAGTGCGCTTCTCCCCAGGCTCGTTGCCTCAACTGCGGTGAGGCCCGTCCTACCTTCTCCCGTGCGTGTGTCCATTACAAGCTTGAGGCAGCCGTCCTCAACTTGAAGCACCGGGAGCGTTTATCTTTTCCTGAGGCGAGGCGCCAGGTTCGCCGGCTCCCGCCTTACGCTAATATCTCTTATGCTCGCGTGTTGCGCTCTTCCTCTCCTCGTCCTTCCCGCCTTCCTCAGACTCACAACCGTTTCCAGGCCTTGGACCCTGATGCGCCCACTGCCCCCTCCTCTGTCCCTTTGGGTTCTCTCCCGAAGGATCCTCCTCCTGGTCCTCTGTCTGGGGTTCCCCTTCCTTCTACCCGGTCTGTCGTGTCTTCTGTGTCTCCTTCCTCGTCCCCCTCCGATCCTCCTTCCCATCCTCTTCCTCCATCTATCGGCTCTCCCCGCCGCCTGTCGGTGCGGGCGGATGTCCATCGCTCTCCTAATGGCCGTCGTGTGTGCTCTCGTTCGGCTTCTCCTGTTGAGACACTGGAATCCGTTGCCTGGTACGTAGTTGCTGGGACACCGGTCTCTTTAAGTCAGAAGCGTAAGCCTGGCTCCTCTCCTTCCTCTTCCCCGGCGGGTAAGAAGGCTTCGCTTTCTTCCTCAGCTCCTCCTTCTGGCTCTGTTGCTCCTTCCACTCCCGTTTCAGTGCTTGCGCCCCCTGTTCCTGCTATAGAGGTTTCTTTGGCCCCTGCTTCCCTTTCGGTTGCTGCTCTTGCTGGGGTGCGCTCCTCTCTTTCTACTCCCCCTCTTCCTGCTGCTGTCCTTGACTGCTCCTCTCCGTTGTCTCCTCCTCCTCCTCCTCCTCCTCCTCCTCCGGACCCTGCCCGCCCACCTCTGATCTGTTCTCCCGTTTCCTTCCCTCCGTCTTTGCTCAGTTTACCCATGCCCCCTAACCCTGACTTTGCTGACCCTGATCCCGACCCTGATATTCTTTAACGTGCTCTGTTGGTCTTTCGCCTTTGTTTCTTCCTTGTTCTCTGTTTTTGTCCTTTCTCTTCTCGTCGTTGTCCATTCTTCAATGGAACGTTCGAGGTTATTACGCCAATTTCCTTGAACTCCAACTTCTGGTTTCGCGGTTTTCGCCCCTTTGTGTCTGTCTCCAGGAGCCGATGCTTGGTGCTCGTCCTGGTCGTTTTCGTGGCTATTCCTTTCTCTCCCCCCCCCCCAGCCATTGCTGGGGCTTCTAATTCTTCTGCTCTCTTGATTCGGGCTGATGTTCCCTTTGTTCCTTTACTTTTTCCTTCGCCTCTCCATTGTTCTGCTGCTCGTATCTTTGTGGGGAAATGGTACACAGTTTGTTCCATTTATCTCCCCCCGAGTGTCCCGCTCTCTCTTCCTGATTTGAAACACCTCCTAGACTCCTTGCCGGAGCCTGTGCTCCTGCTGGGTGACTTCAATTGTCGTCATTCTCTTTGGGGTGACGTTCTGACGAATACCCGGGGTCGCCTCCTTGAGCCGTTTCTCCTCTCTTCTTCCCTGTCTCTTCTGAATTCTGGTGAGCCCACTCATTTGGACTCTCGAACTCGCACCCTTTCTTGTCTTGATCTTTCTCTCTGCTCTTCTTCTCTTTACTTAGATTTCACGTGGCAGGTTCTTGATGACCTCCATGGAAGTGATCATTTCCCCATCCTTGTTTCCTTTTTCTCTTTTCGCCCTTCCCTCTCTTTCCCTAGGTGGCAGTTTGCTAAGGCGGACTGGACCCTGTTTTCCCTCAGTGCTACTCTCTCTGACCTCTCCCTTCTGCCCCTCTCTCGCGCTCTCCTCCTTTTTCATGACACTGTCTTCGACGCTGCCCTCCGCTCTATTCCTCGCTCTTCCTCTCGGGGTCCACGGAAGTGCGTTCCCTGGTGGAATGCGGACTGTGCTCGGGCTGTCCGCTGTAAGCGTGCAGCCTGGAAGAAGCACCGCCGTAGGCAGACGACCGATTCTTTTCTTTTCTTTCGGAAAGCGAGTGCGGTGGCCCGTAGGGCCATCCGTACGGCTAAACGTGAATGTTGGGCATCTTATGTCTCGACAATTACGTCCGAAACCCCTCTGGCCCAGATCTGGAAGCGTATCCGCAAGATAGCGGGTAAGTTCGTTCCCGATGTTTCACCGGTCCTTCACCTCCATGATACTCTTGTGGCGGACCCGTTGCAGGTCGCTTCCGAACTGGGTTCCCACTTTTCTTCTGTTAGCTCTGGTCTTCATCTTCCCCAATCTTTCCTTCTTCGTAAACCTGTCCTTGAGTCTCGTCCTTTAGATTTCTGCACTCATCTTCAGCTTCCCTATAATGATCCCTTCTCTCTCTCTGAACTTCGTTCTGCCCTGGCCCTCTGCGGTTCTACGGCGGCGGGCTCCGATGGTATTCATTATGAGATGCTTCGCCATCTCCCTCCGAGCACGTCTCAGTATTTACTGAGTCTGTATAATCGGATCTGGGAGTCGTCGTCAGTCCCTGAGGACTGGCTCGATGCCGTTGTCCTCCCTGTTCGCAAACCAGGGTCTCTGGGTACTTCCCCTAAGGACTTTCGCCCTATTGCTCTCACAAGTTGTGTCTGCAAACTCTTTGAACGTATGGTTAACGTTCGTCTGATGTGGTTCCTGGAACACCATCACCTCCTCTCCCCTTTTCAATTTGGTTTCCGCAAGTGCCGCAGCACGACAGATGTCCTGGTGAACTTGGAGGTCTATATACGTACTGCTTTTGCTGCGAAGACCTCCGTTGTTGCCGTCCTTTTTGACCTAGAAAAGGCTTACGACACCACTTGGCGTTATCATATCCTATCTCAACTTCATTCTTTTGGCCTTCGTGGTCATCTCCCTCTCTTTCTCCGCAGCTTCCTCTCTCGTCGTTCCTTTCGGGTGCGCCTTGGTACCGCTCTCTCTCCCCCTTTTCAGCAATACGAAGGTGTGCCCCAGGGTAGTGTTCTGAGCACTACTCTTTTTCTGGTTGCCCTCAATGGTCTTCTTTCCTCTCTTCCTTCTGGTGTCTTCTCCGCTCTCTATGTCGATGATCTTACCCTTTGTTGTCAGGGTGATGATTCGCCTCTCCTTCAACGCCGGCTTCAACTTGCGATTGATGCCGTGTCGTCTTGGGCCACAGGTCATGGCTTCAAGTTCTCTACTTCTAAGACTTGTGCCATGACTTTTACGCGGAAACGGGTTGTTCTTCGTCCCTCTTTGTCACTTTATGGTCATCCCCTTGAATACAAAGATTCCGCGAAGCTTTTGGGGTTATTCCTTGACACTCGTTTGTCTTGGTCTCCCCATATCTCTTACCTCCGTGTTGAGTGCTCTAAGTCCCTTACCCTCCTTCGGGTCTTGTCCCATACTTCTTGGGGGGCAGATAGGCGCACTCTCCTTGCTTTACATTCCTCTCTCGTCCTGTCTAAGCTCGATTATGGTTGCCCTGCTTACTCGTCTGCTTCTCCTTCTACTCTTCGCCGTCTTGATGCTTTGCACCATACTGGGTTGCGCCTCAGTTCTGGTGCCTTTCGTTCGACTCCCGTCCTTAGCTTGTATGTTGACACTGGCTTCCTGTCTCTCCAGGACCGCCGTGATCGCTACTGTCTTCGCTATCTTGCGCGGTCCTTGCAACATCCTTCCTCTCACCTCTGTCGTGCTTTGACTTTTACCCCTCCTGCGGTTCCTGTTCCTCTTCACCACCTCCCTCTTTCTGTCCGGTTATCTCGCCTCCAGGATTCTCTTTCCATTCGTATTTCTGATGTTTCTCCTCGTGTTGTTCCTTCTTTGCCCCCGTGGAGGGTCCCTCTTCCGCGGTTTTGTACATCCTTGACTCGTATCACTAAAGCTTTTACCCCTCCTACAGTTCTAAAACGCCTTTTCCTCGAGCACTTTTCTTCTCACTCCCGCTCCGTTTCTGTCTTCACCGATGGGTCTAAGTCAGCGGACGGTGTTGGCTACTCTGTTGTTTTTCCTGATCGCACTTATATGTGTCGCTTGCCTCCGGAGACTAGCATCTTTACAGCAGAACTTTATGCTATTCTCTATGCTCTTCGTCTCCTGCTTTCTCGTTGTCAGTCTTCCTTTGTGGTTGTTGTTGACTCTCGTAGTGCCCTCATGGCTCTCGGGTGCTTTAATCCAGTTCATCCGGTAGTTGTCGAGATCCAGCATTGGCTGTTTCTCGTTCACAGTAAATTTAAGTCGGTTGAGTTTTGTTGGGTTCCCAGCCATATTGGCGTGTCTTTAAATGAGCGTGCGGATGCTGCCGCTAAGGAAGCTGTCCGCTCTTGTCCCATCTCTCGTAAAGGCATTCCGTATTCCGACTTTTACCCGGTTATCCATTCCTCAGTCCTTACCCGTTGGCAGGCTTCTTGGTTGTCTGTTACTGGTAACAAGCTACGTACTCTTAAATGTTGTGTTTCCTCGTGGCCGTCCTCCTTCCACCGTAACCGGCGGTGGGAAACAGCTCTGGCGAGGTTGCGTATTGGCCATACTCGCTTAACCCATGGTCACTTGATGGAGCGCCGCCCTGCTCCTTATTGTCCTAGTTGCATTGTCCCTCTTACGGTCGTGCATGTCCTTCTTGAATGTCCTGACTTCCAGGACGAGCGTGTGTCTTGCTTTCCGACCGCCCCTCGCGGTCACCTGTCCCTCGATAGAATTCTTGGTGACTCGGATACTTTTGATATCGTTCGCCTTATGCGTTTTTGTTCTCGTATTGGCATCCTTGGTGATATTTAGCGCCCTCTGATTATTTTGCGTATTTGATGGTGCTACATAGCCTTCCCGGTTTGGTGCCTTCTTTTGATAATTACTTACTTACTTGTGACGTGGATTGTTATGGCCCATATACAAGATCTTGCATTTAATTATAATTTGATGATGTGGTTTGTAATATTTTCATCTATGTTATTGGTATATATAACAAAACCTCATGTAAATCAGGTAGGTAGGTAGGTGTGTGGCAGTCCGTCTAATTACCCAAAGCTTCTTAGTACAGTATACGTAAGTAATGAAACACTACGATATATTTACTCACTATATTGTTGGTGCTGAATGTAGAACATCATGAAAAAAAAACTTATTTTTACTCTAAACTAACATAATTTTATAGCAAAATTGGAATCATCTAATTACCCAAAGCCACAACATTCTCTCTTTAGCGCATTTATTATGCACCCTATACCCATCTTGTGAGCCGAAGTGGAAAGAGATACAGAGGCTTATTTATTGTCATGTTCCTGCATGCCAATGTGAGAAGGAATCCACAACATTTTTATATTTACCCTCTTGCTAAGTATTCTTATATATCTATGTCTAGCTTCCAAGACAAGCACGTTATTACATGATTGCAAACTGCTTATTGCTCGTAGTGAAGAAAGGGAGTCAGAAATAATTAAGCTGTCTACTTCAGTGTTGTCAATAATTTCGAGTGCTACCAGGCTTAGAATGTAGACTTCCTGTGTTGAACTGCGAGTTAAGTTTCGTATAATTTCGTTATAAAATATGATTATTTCAGAGTAAAAATGTGTATTTCCATGTTCTACATTCAGTACCAACATTATAGTGAGTAAATATATCATATTTCTTCATTACTTACGTAATGCTAGGAAGCATCATCTCAAATGAAGTAGTTTCCTGAACCTACTGGGCCGTCATATCTTCACTTGAAACTTTGTACGGAGTCTGCCTCCACAACATCACTTCCTGATGCATTCCATTTGTCAACTACTGATACTAAAAACGTTTTCTGTATCTCATTTGGGCACTCATTTTTCATGTTTACCCTTTTTTTTGTGTTTTTTGAAGGAAAGCAAAGAAATTGCACATAACTACAACTACAATTTATTTAATAAGCATTTCTAAACTAAACAAAACCTTGAGGGTAATTAATAAAAATAAAAACTAATTTGAAAACAAATCTTTCTTGAGCAACATAGGGATGCAAAATTAACATGACGATGATTTGGGCAAAGAACATTTGCCAACCCAGGGGTAGAGAATACTTGTTATTTTCTCTTAGCTTTGCTACTTAAAGCTACTCAAATCAAAGGGAAGAGTGTTTCTTCCATTTCTTCGTTGTCAGTCTGTGACTCAATACTGACTACACTGTTGTCACTGTCGGTCTCGGAATCCTCGGAATCTTGACTGTCTGTTTGAAATTTATTGTACTCTACTTCCCTGTCTTCGGAAAACAGGTTAGTTGCCTTAAATAGTTTAATTTGATAGAATTTTTTCATATTTAGCAAGAGGGCCGTAAGTCCACTGGTTACATGCTGGAATGATGACTACTTTATTGAGTATTTACCCTGTTCCTGTAAAACAAACACACATCATTATTTCAGGCATTTTTTAAATTAAATGTTTGTTTTCCTAACAAGTGTTTCATTTAAACTTTAACCAGTAAAAGTGATAATGAAAATATATTACAATTTGTGTCTACAAAATGCTTTTACTAATTTTACTTAGCTTAGACACAAGCAACAATGATTAAGCTACCTGTTAAAATAATTACCAAGTAGCTATAATGCAATAACATTTATTTCAGTGGAGTAATTAAGTTAATATTGATACCTGATACTAACTTCAATTATCCAAGAGGGTGGAGCACTTTTGTTTTGTACATCATCTAGTCTTTGTGTTATCTCAAGCTTTTTTCTGTAGAAATCCAAGTTACTTTTCATTTCCAGTTGAATGACATTTTGTTCTTCCATAGTCCTGTTGTACATATGCAGCTTTTCTGCAGCATTTCTCTTTTCTTGAAGAGTAACTTAAAATATTCAAAAATAAAATATAAAGTAAATTATTTAATAAGGAACATGAACAAATCTGTCATTGTAGGATGCATGTATTATGCAACAACAATGCAATCATATGTAATCATTTTTAAGGTATCTTGTTAATATTATTATCTTAAAAATATAAATTAGGCATGGACTTCCATTTGTCCATTACCATAATGAGTAAGTTTGAATTAACATGTTAGTAGCTAACAATATTTATCCTCATTGACAAGGCCAATATGCACAGAAAAATAACCAAATATACTTACCATTATCAGTTGGTTGAGGAGTGTCATTATACCATGGAAAGTTGCCCTCTTCATCAATGTCCACACTAAGTTTTTCTGTATTGTCTTCATTGTAGACCGCTATCAGTTCCCTCAACTTTTTCTTGTCTGCTTCAATCTTTGCACGGTATCGTGATCTCATTTTGCTTGAAACTGAAAGAAACACTTTGTTACTAGTAAATAAGATTATAGTTGATAAATTTGTTTTGTATATACTTAGTAGTGAATAACTACACAAAAGTAGCAGAACACACTACATAAATATTTGCCAAGCACTTTTTTTTAACAAGCTTAGGTATACACAGCAATGTGCTGCTATCCTATTATGTATGAAAGACCACAGTGTAGATCAAAAACCTCACAGGACAGCCAGTCATACATGGAATCTGGAGAGAATATGAAATGTAAGGCTGATCTATTAGCCTCCACTAACAAAATCGGGGTACAGCACAAGAATATCTTCCAATATTCCTGAGTGTATGAAGTAATAACAAAACTCAAAGTAAATCAAACCATTTGTTCTGAAGTCATTGATAACAGGGCAATCACATATATAGTGATAGACAGTATGTCCTAGCTTTTGTTCACATAGTTTACAACTGGAATGATTTCCATTGGCAGATTCATTACCTGCAGGCACCTGCCATAGATATTGATATCTCAACTTAATTTTGACAATTACCTATAATTACATAGGACAACATCTAAGTGAGATGGTATCCATACAAATCTACCTGAGAAATAAATGACATTAGATGTGTTTAGATAAAAAAAAGTCATTGTTTTCTTGAAGTATTTTACAAACACTAAAAGATTTCTGTTTGTTTTATCAGTCCCTAACTTATACATAAGCTTTAACATACCTGCTACACTGGATATGTGGGATTTCTTGGTTCTAATTGAGTCACATACTAACTCTATCCCCTTTTGAACATCATTTTGAGAAACTGATCTGTTGAGAATAGAGGATACTATTTACTATAATGTTTACTAAATTCAAACATGTAAAGACCCTGATTAACTAAAAAAAAAATAACTTAAATTTTTAGGCAATGGTCACAATGGCATTTTATGATGGCTGACAATTATTGTACAAGAACTAAACAATTAAAATAATAAAGAAATGTTTTGGCAATTTTATGATTTATGGTACTGCATTGATTTTACAGTACAATAACCTTGTTAAAATATATAAGAGTATTTCAAAACAGTGTTTGTTACTATATATTTTACAAGCAAACCTTTTATTTAAACTCTGGGCTAAGTTGGTTAACTCTGCAATCCAGATGAGAAGTTGTTTTTCATCAAGAGATAAGTCAGCTAACTCCTTTCTTATTAACTCTGCAGCTTCTTTTGCCTATCAACAGGATGAAAAACTGCCCTGTTAGTATAATAAATGTTGCAATTTTTATTTAATATTTGATATTACAAAAAAAACAATCCTTACGAGCCTAACTGCTGATGAAGGCTGTTTAATGGCAGTAAATGTTATTTTTATTTTTATTTTTGAATTTTTTTTTTCCTGTGCACTTATATTAGTGATTCATGATCATTGTTGCATATATTCAATGAATAAAGCAAATTACTTGCCTTACAAAATCTTGAAGCTAGAACACGAGCTAAAGAGTCATGTTTACGTTGGTTCCAAAAAAATGAAGATTCACTAAGTTCTTCTTCACGCTCTGAAAAAAAGGACAAAAAATAACTCCCTTCAATGAATATGTAAAATGAAAATAATTCACTTTTATGCAGGCGATGAGTCACAATAACGTGGCTAAAGTATGTAGACCAGACCACTCACTAGAAGGTGAAGGGACGACGACGTTTCGGTCCATCCTGGACCATTCTCAAGTCAATTGTGATGAGGAAGTAGAGACAGGCAATAAATAGGCTAGAGAGAGCTGAGGAGCAAAGTAAGGTGTATTTTAGGGGATAGTAATAATAATAAGAGCTGCAGAGGGCCTATTGGCCCATACGAGGCAGCTCCTATTATAACCACTGAATGAGAAGGAGATAGGAATAAGAAGACGATAGCAAGGGAGCGTAGGAGAAGACAATGAACAGAAAAAAGGGAGAAGAGAGAAAGAAAAGGAAAGAGAAAGAAAAGATAGATAAATGGAAGGGGTAGGCTTTGTTAGGTCACATTTGTTAGAAAGATTACAGCATTTGAGTATATACTGTGAAAGGGAAGAGTCCACAGCAACAAAGCCAGGACTCAAGTTCATGTTGGGTACATTGTGTATTAGAGCCGATTCAACAAGACGACGTCTGTGGAGAGTAGAGGCAGGAAAGATTATTTTGGAGGAAGACCAATCTATGGGATGATTAGAATCCCTCACATGGCAGAAGGGAGCATTGTTAGTGTCTGCAGACTTGACACTTCTCTTGTGTGCTTTAAGTCTGTCATTCAGTGTACAGCCAGTTTCGCCAAAGTATTGTACAAGATGAACAGGAAATAGAGTAGACACCAGCAGCAGGAGGAGCATTTTTTTTTTGAGGAGCACTGTGAACTAGATTGCAACGAAGTGTGTTAGTTTGTTGGCGTGTTAGTTAGTTCTTATTCCTATCTCCTTCTCATTCAGTGGTTATAATAGGAGCTGCCTCGTATGGGCCAATGGGCCATCTGCAGCTCTTATTATTATTACTATCCACTAAAATACACCTTACTTTGCTCCTCAGCTCTCTCTAGCCTATTTATTGCCTGTCTCTACTTCCTCATCACAATTGACTTGAGAATGGTCCAGGACGGACTGAAACGTCGTCATCCCTTCACCTTCTAGTGTGTGGTCTGGTCAACATTCACTTTTATACTATCTATAATTTACTTGCTATATTAATCAAATCCAATTCATATACACAAAGTTGTAGGGTGACACCAGGTGTTGCTAGTTACTGAAGTCATCTTCATTACACATAATAAATATCACTAACAAGTTTAAATAGATTATACCTTCCTCATTGTAACAATGCACTATAAACTAACCGGCTTTCAACATGTTTTTGGTGGTACTGTTGTACCGCGACATATAGCTGAAAATTTGCTCGGTTTCTTCACCTGCGGTCAAACCACTTCCGTGCTGCCAGCGTCCTCCATACAAGACCTATAATTAAGATGTAACACACTGTAAAATAATTACAAGGAAAGAATATTAGTCGATTGCTCAAAAATTTAATTATGACTAAATACTTTATTCTGATTAATAGCTTTTTAACCCTAAAATAACGTTACATTTATACCCGTTACTTTGACAAATGATAATTATTTACCTGGCAATACCATGCATGTGCTTTTGCATGCAAAACACCTAGGAACGGCTTTGTCTCCAGTAGGGTGAATTTCTTATTTTTTTCTTGAATTTTCAGGGCCCATGGCCAGTACTGTACTGGCATATGATGTCCTGGCAGATGTACTTGGCACTTTTGAAGTAATTTATATGGAGATAGTGTGCATAGCCAAAAACCTCACCACGAGTCATATTGCACATTTTGAGAATTACACCATGCCGGCATGATGCAAGGCTTATGCCAGTCTGGTCCAGGGATTTGTGT